>NW_028318841.1:0-300416 GCF_062004578.1 Staurois parvus
GAGGATGAAGAAGAAGAGGATGAGGATGAAGAAGAAGAAGAAGAGGATGAGGATGAAGAAGAAGAGGATGATGAAGAAGAAGAGGATGAGGATGAAGAAGAAGATGATGATGAAGAAGAAGAGGATGAGGATGAAGAAGAAGAAGAAGAGGATGAGGATGAAGATGAAGAAGAAGAGGATGAGGATGATGAGGAAGAAGAAGAAGAAGAGGATGAGGATGAAGAAGAAGAAGAAGAAGAGGATGAGGATGAAGAGGATGAGGATGAAGAGGATGAGGATGAAGAAAAAGAGGATGAGGATGAAGAAGAAGAGGATGATGATGAAGAAGAGGATGAGGAAGAAGAAGAAGAAGAAGAAGAAGAAGAAGAAGAAGAAGATGAGGAAGAAGAAGAAGAAGAAGAGGATGAGGATGAAGAAGAAGATGAAGAAGAAGATGAAGAAGAAGATGAAGAAGAAGAGGATGAGGATGAAGAAGAAGAAGAAGAAGATGAGGATGAAGAAGAAGAGGATGAGGATGAAGAAGAAGATGAAGAAGAAGAAGAAGATGAAGAAGAAGAAGAGGATGAAGAAGAAGAAGATGATAAGAAGAAGAGGATGAGTAAGAAGAAGAGGATGAGGAAGAAGAAGAGGATGAGGAAGAAGAAGAAGAAGAAGAAGAAGAAGAAGAAGAAGAAGAAGAAGAAGAAGAAAAAGAGGATGAGGATGAAGAAGATGAAGAAGAAGATGAAGAAGATGAAGAAGAAGATGAAGAAGAAGAAGAAGAAGATGAAGAAGAAGAGGATGAGGATGAAGAAGAATAAGATGAAGAAGAAGAAGATGAAGAAGAAGAAGATGAAGAAGAAGAGGATGAGGATGATGAAGAAGAAGAAGAAGAAGAGGATGAGGATGAAGAAGAAGAAGAAGAAGAAGAGGATGAGGATGAAGAGGATGAGGATGAAGAAGAAGAGGATGAGGATGAAGAAGAGGATGAGGATGAAGAAGAAGAAGATAAGAAGAAGAGGATGAGGAAGAAGAAGAGGATGAGGATGAGGAAGAAGAAGAGGATGAGGATGAGGATGAGGAAGAAGAAGAAGAAGAAGAAGATGAAGAAGAAGATGAAGAAGAGGATGAGGATGAGGATGAAGAAGAAGATGAAGATGAAGAAGAAGAGGATGAGGATGAAGAAGAGGATGAAGAAGAAGAAGAGGATGAAGAAGAAGAAGATAAGAAGAAGAAGAGGATGAGGAAGAAGAAGAGGATGAGGAAGAAGAAGAGGATGAGGAAGAAGAAGATGAAGAAGAAGAAGAAGAAGAAGAAGAAGAAGAAAAAGAGGATGAGGATGAAGAAGATGAAGAAGAAGATGAAGAAGAAGAAGAAGAAGAAGAGGATGAGGATGAAGAAGAAGAAGATGAAGAAGAAGAGGATGAAGAAGAAGAAGATGAAGAAGAAGAGGATGAAGAAGAAGAAGATGAAGAAGAAGAGGATGAAGAAGAAGAAGATGAAGAAGAAGAGGATGAAGAAGAAGAAGATGAAGAAGAAGAGGATGAGGATGAGGATGATGAAGAAGAAGAGGATGAAGAAGAAGAAGAAGAGGATGAGGAAGAAGAAGAGGATGAGGAAGAAGAAGAGGATGAGGAAGAAGAAGAGGATGAGGAAGAAGAAGAAGAAGAAGATGAGGATGAGGATGAGGAAGAATAAGATGAAGAAGAAGAGGATGAGGATGAGGATGAAGAAGAAGAAGAAGAGGATGAGGATGAGGAAGAGGAAGAAGAAGAAGAAGAGGAAGAGGAAGAGGAAGAAGAAGAAGAGGATGAAGAAGATGAGGATGAAGAAGAAGAAGAGGATGAGGATGATGAAGAAGAAGAGGATGAGGATGAAGAAGAAGAAGAGGATGAGGATGAAGAAGAAGATGATGTTGAGGAAGAGGATGAGGATGAAGAAGAGGATGAGGATGAAGAAGAGGATGAGGAAGAAGAAGAAGAAGAAGATGAGGATGAAGATGAGGATGAAGAAGAAGATGAAGAAGAAGAAGAAGAGGATGAGGATGAAGAAGATAAGAAGAAGAAGAGGATGAGGAAGAAGAAGAAGAAGAGGATGAGGATGAAGAAGAAGATGAAGAAGAAGAAGAGGATGAGGATGAAGAAGAAGAAGAAGAGGATGAGGATGAAGAAGAAGATAAGAAGAAGAAGAGGATGAGGAAGAAGAAGAAGAAGAAGAAGAAGAAGAAGAAGAGGATGAGGATGAAGAAGATGAAGAAGAAGAAGAAGAAGAAGAGGATGAGGATGAAGAAGATGAAGAAGAAGAGGATGAGGATGATGAAGAAGAAGAAGAAGAGGATGAGGATGAGGATGAAGAAGAAGAGGATGAAGATGAAGAAGAAGAAGAGGATGAAGATGAAGAAGAAGAAGAGGATGAAGAAGAAGAAGAAGAAGAGGATGAGGATGAAGAAGAAGAAGAGGATGAGGATGAAGAAGAGGATGAGGATGAAGAAGAGGATGAGGAAGAGGATGAGGATGAAGAAGAAGATGAAGAAGAAGATAAGAAGAAGAGGATGAGGAAGAAGAAGAGGATGAGGATGAGGATGAGGAAGAAGAAGAAGAAGAAGAAGAAGAGGATGAGGATGAAGAAGATGAAGATGAAGAAGAGGATGAGGATGAAGAAGATGAAGAAGAAGAAGAGGATGAGGATGATGAAGAAGAAGATGAAGAAGAGGATGAGGATGAGGATGAAGAAGAAGAGGATGAGGATGAAGAAGAAGAAGAAGAAGAAGAAGAGGATGAGGATGAAGAAGAAGAGGATGAGGATGAAGAAGAAGATGATGAAGAAGAAGAGGATGAGGATGAAGAAGATGAAGAAGAAGAGGATGAGGATGAAGAGGATGAGGATGAAGAAGAAGAGGATGAGGATGAAGAGGATGAAGAAGAAGAGGATGAGGATGAAGAAGAAGAAGAAGAAGAGGATGAGGATGAAGAAGATGAAGAAGAAGAAGAAGAAGAGGATGAGGATGAAGAAGAAGAAGATGAAGAAGAAGAGGATGAGGATGAGGATGAAGAAGAAGAGGATGAGGATGAAGAAGAAGAAGAGGATGAGGATGAAGAAGAAGAGGATGAGGATGAAGAAGAAGAGGATGATGAAGAAGAAGAGGATGAGGATGAAGAAGATGATGAAGAAGAAGAAGAGGATGATGAAGAAGAAGAAGAAGAAGAAGAAGAAGAGGATGAGGATGAAGAAGAAGAAGAAGAGGATGAGGATGAAGAGGATGAGGATGAAGAAGAAGAGGATGAGGATGAAGAAGAAGAGGATGAGGATGAAGAAGAGGATGAGGAAGAAGAAGAAGAAGAAGATGAGGATGAAGAAGAAGATGAAGAAGAAGATAAGAAGAAGAGGATGAGGAAGAAGAAGAGGATGAGGATGAGGAAGAAGAAGAAGAAGAAGAAGAAGAAGAAGAAGAGGATGAGGATGAAGAAGAAGATGAAGAAGAAGATGAAGAAGAAGAGGATGAGGATGAGGATGAAGAAGAAGAAGAAGAAGAAGAAGAAGATGAAGATGAAGATGAAGAGGATGAGGATGAAGAAGAAGATGAAGAAGAAGAAGAGGATGAAGAAGAAGAAGATAAGAAGAAGAAGAGGATGAGGAAGAAGAAGAGGATGAGGAAGAAGAAGAAGAAGAAGAAGAAGAAGAAGAAGAAGAAGAAGAAGAAGAAGAAGAAGAAGAAGAAGAAGAAAAAGAGGATGAGGATGAAGAAGATGAAGAAGAAGATGAAGAAGATGAAGAAGAAGAAGAAGAAGAGGATGAGGATGAAGAAGAAGAAGATGAAGAAGAAGAAGATGAAGAAGAAGAGGATGAGGATGAGGATGATGAAGAAGAAGAGGATGAGGATGAAGAAGAAGAGGATGAGGATGAAGAAGAAGAAGAAGAGGATGATGAAGAAGAAGAGGATGAGGATGAAGAAGTAGGATGAAAATAAGAAGAATTCCAGTCCAGCAAAAAGTATCTCTGCAGAGAGCTCCGCTATTTCTGACAGTTCTCTGACAGTTCTTTGACATTTACAGCGGTTGAAACATTGTATCTATTTGTTTCCGAATAAAAACATCTGTATCCTAAATGGAAACAAATAGATACAATGTTTCAACCGCTGTAAATGTGAAGGAACTGTCAGAGAACTGTCAGAAATAGCGGAGCTCTCTGCAGGGACACTTTTTGCCAGCTGTAGAAGGGATGAAAATCGGCCGATTTTTTTTACCATTGATGGTAACGTTGGCCACTTGAACGACCGAATTTTCGTTTTTTAAAAGAAAAATCTGCCGTTTTTTTCTCCCCATCTATGGCCTGCATTAGTAATTACCACAGCTGTTTCATCTGAGGGAAATCCTGAAAACATGACCTGTTGGGGGTCCATGAGGACTGGAGTTGAGAAACACTGTATTAGAGCAACCATATGGGTGTGTTTCAAACACTGATTTCTTAAGTAGTACATGTTCTACTTTAGTGGCAATTTGCATAGAGATCTGTGTCAGATGTCTTTGAAAATTGCATTGAAATGGTCAACATTACTGTAAGTCGCATGATTTGTAAATCCGCTTTGCCCAGAGTGTAATGTTTGGTGATGTTTGATTTCTGGAGTGTTTCGCCAATTGATGGGAATTCACCATACTAGTCAAATCGATTTGTCATTTTCAGTATTGCATACAAGATGTGGTCATGTGACTGTCTTAACTCATGCGAGAATCTGGAGGGAATTGTGACCATAGTAGCAATAAAGGTTCCAATTGGGGTTCCCTTTCACATCCCTGCTCAATGTTCTGTTGTATGCTGCACACGTACATTTCACTGTATATATCTTTCTGATTTGTGGGGCCTGTATACCAAGGGTTAATGCAGGTAGGAAGGGGATTCATCAGGTGAAAACACTTTCACTGACCAACTTAAGGTCAGTGGTGGGTGAGGCTTCATTGGGTGTGGGGCCTTGTTTGGCACGCTCCAAATACAACCTAGCTTATATAAAGATGTGCAGTAGGGAGTGATTTGGCCTGTTACTAGGCCGGGTGGTTTGTGACTAAGTCCTTGCATGGTGTGGTTTGGGGGAAGAAGAGATTTTGTGCTGAATTGCCCCAGACACCACTCAGGCTGTGTTTGGAAGTGGGCTGGAAATGTTTGCATATTTTTGGCCTTGTAAAGTGTTTGTGTGTTATTGCACAATGGTTGTTTTTTCTCTTTGCATTGAAAGCCTCACACATGTCAATCGTTTTGTTTAAATTCTGCTCTTCTTTTAATTTTGCTTGCTTATTTAGACTCCAATGCATTTTTCTGACAAACCTGCTGACAAATGTATGTGTAGGGGATTTGTAGAGGTGGGAGGGGGTTTGTAGAGGTGGGAGGGGTTTTTTTCACATGCTTTGTTTTCTTTATATTTTGATGTGTAGACTTTTTTTGTGAATGGATCTTCATACTAAGTGATTGTGTAAGTAAATCTTATGTGCATGAAAATGTTACTTGATTCATCTTCCCCTTTGTTTCCTGCTATAACCTGTGCACACACAGTTCATTAGAAGTATCTTTAGATTGTAAGCTCTTATGAGCAGGAGTGTTTTATTTTCACCACATCAATGCTATTCTTTTTGTGACTCACCAAGATATTGACTGTACCTACTTGTTCCTGCTGACCAAATAAATGAAGATATATTTGATTAATAAATGTTGGACTGTTGTTTTTGTGTTTATTTTATGTTCACTATATGACCAACCTTAATAGTTACTTTGTATACTTACAAGCTACATTTGAGTAGATTATATAAGAGTGTGAATATGCAAGTGGGTGCAAACTGGCTTTTTCAAAAACAAAACAAAAAAAAGAACCAGTTTGCACCACAATATTATGTACCAATGAATATGTCACATTCACTGTGCAGCCAGCTACAGGTTTTCTACAATTCGATTTACAGTTATAAAATAGTCCACACTTTGTTGATTTTTGGCCTTTGGAAACCAATATATATTAGCCAAGGTTAAACAAATCACTAAGTAACACACATTCACGAAAGCTATCATAGCCACGCATACAAATGCGCGATAGGGTACAAAATTGCGCGATCGCATACGAATAAGCGCCAAACAGGTGTACCCCATGGCGCACGAGCGGCTGTCCGCCATCACGTGCGCGCGCACCCGGAAGTGGTTGTGGGGAGTGTCAGTGGATGAGGAGTGGTTGGCGGTTTGCTGTGTGTCGTATATTTTGAGAACTCTAGTGGCATTTGGACATGGCGAGAGCACAGTTTTCAACTGAGGAGATGATCCTTATATGTAAAGTAAGTATAGCCATTGCAAATATGTTAACATGTGAGGGACAGGTAATTGTGATTTTGTGGGTGGGGCCTAGCAGAATCTCACTTGGTGCACATGCTACTTATCTGTACATTAGCTCCTGGGTATTGATGGGTCAATTATATTAACCACTTGCCTACTGGGTACTCCTACCCCCTTCCTGTCCTGGCCAATTTTCATCTTTCTGCACTGTTACCCTTTGAATGACAATTGTGCGGTCATGCCACATTGTACCCATCTTAAATTTAGATCATTTTTTTCACACAAATAGAGCTTTCTTTGGGTGGTATTGACTTGCTGCTGTGTGTTTTACTTTTTGCTCGATAAACAACAAAATAGCTCATAATGAATAAAAGGCTGTTTATATTATAACATTTGGTAAACTGGTAATTTAGCAACACTGATGTGCGTTGATGAGGCAGCACTGGTGGGTGGCACTGCTGGCCACAGGTGGGCGGAACTGTTGGGTGGCACTGGTGGGCACTGATCATCGGTGCTGACCCCTGCTCTGATAACTGCTGGTTCTTGGCAGTACTTTCCAAACATTCTGACAGCGTGATGAAAGTGCAGCCAAGACCCGGCAAATGCATTTCCCTGTGATCAGCGTGTCATTGGACGTGGCTGATCACATGGTAAAAAGCCGCTGTGATTGGCTTTTACCATATGACGTGATCAGCTGTGTCCTTAGGACACAGCAATCACGGAGAGCGCGTTCTGCCAGGATGTCATATGACGCCCTCCCAGAGCTGCCTGGATGCAGTGTAGCGTTATTCGGCTATCTGCGGTCGCCAAATAGGAAACCAGCTAGGCCTTCATGGCTAATCTTTGAATATCTGGACATGTATAATGCATTACATTCTACAATGTGTGGGTGTACACAGTATCACAGTGTGCAATGCGTAGCTCTATCCTGCATGATAGTGTACAGTGCATTACAGTCTACAATGTGTGGGTGTACACGGTATCACAGTGTGCAATGCGTTGCTCCATCCTGCATGACAGAGTACAGTGCATTACAGTCTACAATGTGTGGGTGTACACGGTATTACATTGTACAGAGTATTACAGTGTGCAATGCGTTGTACACTGCAGTCTGCACTAAAGCATTTTACACTCATGCACTGTACACACTAACGCATTTGACATTTCTAGTGTGCAATGCGTTAGTGTGCAATGCCTTGGACAGTACAATACATTTGCAGTATTGGTGTATGTTTATTAAGCACAGATAATTCATCTGATTTTAGTTATCAAGGAGAAGTCTTCTCTGTCCCCCTGTTTATGAGGTGGAGGACAATTGTTTTCCGAAGAAGAGAGGAGACATTTTTTCAAGGAGATCTGTATAGATTTCCAGAGATATGTGTAGATGGTTGAGGGGCTGCATGTGATCTCCGGAGATAATTGTGATTAACGATCACCTGAGTTAAACCAGTGAATGAAAAGTGTCAAAAACATGGATTGAAAATAATCTGCACTGACCACTGTGCTTTGTCAAGCCACATATTGGCACATTCTGGTGTCACACAGATGCCATGTGAAATTTGCAGTGTTTTCTGTGCAAGCGCTGCACCGCATCACAACCGCAACCCCTTCATGCCACCTGCTGCGGCTTTCTAGGTGAAGTTACCAACACACCAATATTGGTACACAAAGCGTATTGCGATTTGCCAAATTGGATGGCATGCCTATTCACACCCATGTGCATACCCTGAAAAAGGGTCCTGCACATTTTTGGCCCGGATGCGGTGCAATTTGAGGTGTGCAAAATGTTTGTCTCTAATTGCAACGCACACAAATTGTATGTGATTTGCCCAGGAGTGCGGTGTTAGACCACAATGCATGTATGTGAAGCCAGAATAAAAGGATGTGGATTTTGTCTACTTTTATTTGTGCATGTTAACATTATGTAAGTGCGTTATTCTTCTGTTTAACATGCTATAGAAATGCAATATGCATTTGGATGGAGTGTTTTTGTATGTGCATTTTGGAAGTATTCTAAACACACATTGACCCTAGGGCCACACCATATCTTATGCAGGCCATAGATAGGTCGAAAATCAGCCGATTTTTCGGCCGAAAATAAAATCGGCCGATTTTCGGATCGTTAGTGGGCTATTTGTTCGGCCATTTTTCGGTATTTTGGCAGATTTTTTTTTTCGGTAAAGTTGGAAAAAAAACCGGCCGAATTTGCCGATCGGCCGATTTTCGCGGCAATGATGGGCAAATCGGCCGATTTTTTACTGATAAAAAATCTGCACATGAGCAGTGACCTGCAAGAGGAAGACAAAAAGAAGAAAAAGAAGAAGAGGATGAAGAAGAAGAAGAAGAGGATGATGATGAAGAAGAAGAGGATGAAGAAGAGGATGATGGTGAAGAAGAAGAGGATGATGGTGAAGAAGAAGATGAGGATGAAGACGAAGAAGAGGATGATGATGAGGATGATGATGACGACAAAGAAGAAGAAGAAGAGGATGATGATGAAGAAGAAGAGGATGATGATGAAGAAGAAGAGGAAGAAGGAGGATGATGAAGAAGAGGAAGAAGAAGGATGAAAAATGAGAGGAATTCCAGTATGGCAAAAAGTGTCCCTGCAGAGAGCTCCGCTATTTCTTTGACAGTTCTTTGACATTTACAGCGGTTGCAACATTGTATCTATTTGTTTCCGAATAAAAACATCTGTATCCTAAATGGATACAAATACATTGTTGCAACCTCTATAAATGTCAAAGAACTGTCAAAGAAATAGCGGAGCTCTCTGCAGGGACACTTTTTGCTGGCTGTAGACGGGATGAAAATCGGCCAATTTTTTTACCATTGCTGGTAACGTCGGCCGCTTGAACAACCGATTTTTCATTTTTTAAAAGAAAAATCGGCCGTTTTTCTCCCTGTCTATGGCCTGCATAAGCATTAGTGTGCCTGGGGGAGGGGGGGACCTTTGGCCTTTCCAAACACAGTAGATGCTCCAAGAATGTTTCCTTGAACTCTTGAAATGGTTAAAAAGGAAAGACACTCTAGATAGCCTGCACTGAGAATTGACTGTCATGATGACGTGTCAATGATTATTTGCTCTCATTTTTCAGGAGTGGTACTGCTTGCGGTTGAAGCTGGTAGAAATCCACCTTCACGTCCTCCACTCACCTTCACTTGTGGCCAGTGGATATTTTGTGGCCGCAGGCAAGAATTGGCATCGAGGACCTGCATAATGACCCTGGCATGCCTGAGGTGGTTTGGAAGCAGCACAGCAATTTGACCATCCCTTTCCTCTATGTTGGTTTTAGGGGTGCAGAATTGCTTCTCGTTCGTGAACGGACTGTCGCCGGATATCAGAGTCCCCATATTTTCAAGATATGTTTTAGCCATGTTGGCTTATTTTTATGTTATTTTCCAAGTGTGTCGCACCTAACCGCACAGTAGTGTGGTGCCATGCGTATTTGTGGCTGTGAATGGGGCTGTTTTTAATAGACGTGTGTAGGTGCAACAACGTTTTCATCATGGTACCTGCGCACATCTACATAGGGCATTGCATTTCTTTGCTGTGCTGGAAAATGTGTGTTCTTGCATGCGTTTCTGCACCACCAATGGTGTAAACAAGTCCTAAGGGCTGGTTCACACTATAGAAACAGTCTAGATGTGTTCCTGATGGGTTTTTTTCATGCCCTTTTGGCATGCATGTTTAGTGTGTTCCAGTACATTTTGGATGCATTTTGGACATGTTTACATTGCATTTTTGTATCCCTTCCACTTATTTTTTTCTATTTTCTTTGTATTCAATGTAGTTAGGGACATGTGCGTTTTAGTACATTCAAGGACGTTTCAATGTGTTCCAGTACAGTTCTGTGCAGAAACAATGCAGCGTGGTCAGCTTTGTTTACAGCATCTGCAATGCACTGAAAATGCAAGCGCTGATGTGAACTATGACATTGACAACCACATAACCTTCTTTCTGTGCGTTTGTGTTGCCGAAAAAGCAACTGAAACACTAGTAGTGTGAACTGGCCCTAAAGGTTATTAGAGGTCAGGGAACGGGACTGACCAGGAATTGTGAATTCAATCAGACTAGTGGTGAGATACAATCAGCAATCGTATAATAATGTGAGATCTGAGCTGTAGCTGATAGAAAATGAGACACATTCACTTGATCAGTAAATAGATAGTTAAAGAGTGGGGCGGTGATCCATAGATTTGCATATGGGACAGGTGATGACGGGGTGGGGGAGGGGGTCAAGTTGTATAAGGAGACAGATTTAAAAGAGAAAAATGTTACAATGAAATATACACGGCATGAAACTTGCATATTTCCTAACTGGCAGAAGAACAATACATAGGTAACATTCATCCACTTTCTAGTCATTAGGCAAAATCATAATTGATTGATCAATATTCCTGGCACTGACACAACCCAGAAAATTGATTTCCATTTTTTAGGATGTAGCCATGACTGGGATTAGAACCCATGACCCAAGTGCTGTAAGTTCTGAGCTCTAACCACTAAACCACTGTGGGAGACACAGTTTGAGCTATAATATAGAATAGTTACATTGTTTAAAAATGATAGAGCGAGCTGGTCAAATGATATAGACTAGTAAAATGGTATTACACAAGATAAATATAACCACGAACAGTAGTGCATGAACTCGTGAAAGGTCATCCACCCCTGTGACAGTGTACTACACTATTGAGCACCTTTCTGGCTCCTGTGGCTGAGCTAATTCCTCCCCAGGACCATTTGGGCACCCACCCTGATGGATGGATTGAGCTGGATGGCTAACCCATAGCTGCCAGCATACCGCTGCACCCCCAGATGTGTGATGTGTATAACCCATGCACATTAATACTTTTGTTCTGGTGAGTGTAGACCAGTCCCAAGGGTGGTTTACCTTTCATGAGTTCATGCACTACTGTCCATCACGGAGAGACCACACGTGCCATTCATAGGCACTCTCTGAGTTGGTACTCTCACACGAAGGACATTCCATTATTCAGGAATGATTCTATGAACTTATTTTAGCACCATTTACAATATTACATCATTGTTGCAAGTCTTTGCACTTTTTGGTTTTTACATGCGTTCATTATTGATCACATGCATTTATAGCGCTGCACTTGTCTTTAACATAGAATAGTTACGTGATTAAAGAGAATGAAGATATATAATTATATTGGGAAATTAGAAGTATATAAATTATTTGAGATATAAGTGTGAAAATGTTTAACATTTGAATACAGAATGTATGACATTCATTAGTAAATGCATTAGTTTCCTGATCATTTTGGAGACACAGCAAAAAAAAGAAATAGAAGAAAATAGAAAATTCTAATACAGGTGTACTATTTATTACATTCTAAGAATTCTCTTTTGCCATCATAAGAACGCCAATGTTAATAAAGCCCGCGCTTGTGCACCATCTAGCGAACATATCCGGTATTGCACCTAAACATGTGCCAGACGGATACCACATTTAGTAATAGCAAAGTAGTCAGTAGACGCTCGTCAATGAGCTTGCTAGACGCTGGTCAGACGACTGATTGATTGACCGGAGTCTGCCTGAATGGTCAGACTCTGCTGATAGACTCACATCTTAGTGAATCAGGGCCCATCTGTCGTCTCATCATCAGCATGCCCCAACATGCTACAATGAAATTTCAACAAAATGGACTAGCCTGCTGCATCCTTTTTTCACTTTGATTTTCAGGGTGTCTTTGAATTCAGTCCGCTGTAGGTTTGTAATTTTTATTTCCATCAAACAATGGGGCATCCTTATATTCCTAACACATTACCCAGTCCATATCAGTATAGATATCCAGAATGATATTTTTCCCCATTGAGATCCAATGTGTTTTCTAAGTGTTCCTTTAATGATGTACTGACTGCCTTATCTTAGCCACAGCTAATCACATGGTACAGATGAGCTACAACTGCCGCTGTCTGTACCGTGTGATCACTGTGTACTTTTGTGATGAGCTCTACGATTGATCACAAAAAATGGCTATGAATTGAGCTATTCATTGTGTACAAATGTCATGTCACTGCTGTGATTGGTCACAGTGGTCAGATGGTACTGGGACTGGCCCAGTATACCGATCTGTCTGTGGGCCGTGGACACAGTGGTTGTCACATCAGAGCACGTGGGGCATGTGACTGGGAGGGCGTCATATAATGTCCTCCTGGATCTAGCAAGCTCCCTTTCAGCTGTCAATTGACAACAGGCCAGGCAGGATGTTGTTAAAAAGGGATCCCCATCTCTCCCCCCTCCTTTAAATTTCTTCCATAAACCACCCATCACTGAGAAGCCTTGTGCCATTCTATCTTCACAATATACTTTTGTCCTCATAATACGTTCCTTTTGGAATGTCCTCTTCCCCTTCCTTTTAATATACTGTACATTTACTGGAGACTTTCCATCGACAAAAAGACTCTATGACTTCCCTACATCTTAACATTTATTCTTTATTAAACGTATTCTTTTATTTTACTTTGTTCTTTTGAATGTGCTTGCTACTGAATCCTATGAACTAAACATGCTGGGATTCCATATTTTTGTTTTTTTTATAAAATGTAATAAATATATTGAAAACATTAGTTTAACCTCTATAGGTGTCTGTTTATGAACCAGCAGTAAATGATCGCTGCTCAGTTCTCCGACATTCTCGGAGAACACAGTTCTCCTGTGAATGCCTTTTATGAAGCGGTGTAGATCAGTTCTCCGAACAAAGGAAGAACGATCTACAAACACTGGAAACCGGCTGCTTTTACTATAATCTCACAAGATTACAGTAAGAGATCAGTTTACTAAACAGAGGTAAAATATCGCTGCTTAGTTTGCGATTCCTCTGATTCTCCAGCTCTGGGTTGGAGAATCTGGAGGGAGAACACAGATCTCCAGTGAAGGGTTGACATCGCTCCTCGCTGATCTCCTGAGCGTCATAAACTGTGAATAACCAGAGAGTAGCTGCGATCCTCTGAATCGCAGCTATTTTCTGTGTCATAAACGGACACCATAGTTGGAAAGATACCTGAGAATTTAATAAAAAAAAACCAAACCTATATGTCACGATCACGGCGCCAGACCCCAGCCCTTCTCACCAAACTCGTGACCGAAGGACTAGCCAGTCTAAAACCGCGATGTCACGTGCGTAACAATGCCACACCCAGCTGCACCCTGGACAACGATTTTCCAGCTAATTGGACCACAATCGTTGTACCGGCAGCCTGAGCGATTGTTACTGGGTCAGGTTAGTTACGCAATTAACCCTTCACACTGCCACCACCTCCTTTTTGTACAGAGAAAGAGGAAACTCAGCGATATCCGTTAACACTATAATGGTTGAGGTAATCGTCTGTATAACACGGTTATACAGAGGGTTAAACAAACACAGTAGCGTTCTCTTTAGAGGCAGGAATTCATAAATTGCAATACAGAGCTATAGAAACAGTTCAACACTTTCAGAAGGAAAGATTTATTACTAAAAGGTCAAAAGAGGTGTAATAAAAATATTTACAGAAAAAGATGTAACTAAAATATATATATATAAATACACAGAGACTAACTGCACAACAAAGAGATATCAGAGAGCGATGAAAGGGTTAAGGTACTTGCCAAAGTCCTGGGTTAGCAGATCCAAGTTTCAGAGCGAAAGGGCACTGGTCTCCCCAGGTGGTACTGATGTTAAAACGGGAGACGTCTTCAACTCAACTCTCTTAGGCCTGACAGCCCAATTTTGTAGTTCCCTAGCAGGGGGTGTCTCTGAAGTCAAGGACCAATACCCCTTGTAGGGAGGGATCGTCTGGGCGTGGACCTAAACTAGAGCCAAAATCTCTTCTAGTTCATACTTTGGCTCATAACTCTTCATATGCATCAGTGACACTCCACCTGCGGGTAGATTATTATGCAGACACTTCTGAGGATTGATTGGATATGAATTATGAAATTATACACTGAACGGTTCACGAGATCTACTTTTCGGCTTTCCTATGTGTCAGGAATCTAGGAATGACCAGAAAGGTGTGGACTGACACAGGGAAACGCAGGTCTCAGGTACAGTATAATACAGTTTATTATTAGCCACCCAGATATATATATATATAAACGCACAGTGAACAAACCAACCTTCCAACAAAGCAGGAACACAGGCGTAGTCAGGGTTGGAGAGGTGGAACGGTCAGACCGGCCGTAGGGTTCTGTAATGACCGTTTGGTGGTACCTCTAGTGGTCCCCAGGACAGGATTCCCCAGGGCGCGGAGTCTAAGTCCCAGCCTGCTTATTCACCAGGGCCCCTGATGGTGGGGATGGACTTGGAGCAGACAGGAACCAGGTCGCGGCCCCTGAGTACACCTGCTAGTGGTAGAGGGGTCCGCCAGAGGTATGTGCAGGTACGGCTGGATCCGTGCAGGATGGATGGATGACAGAGTAGTTAGCGTGGTCAGACGGGCCAAGTCAGCAACGTGCGGGCAGCAAGGTACCAAAAGGAGCAGGCAGAGAATGGTCAAAGTCACAAGCCGGGTTCAGTAACTCACGGAGAGCGCGGTACAGGGGATCAGGCAGAAGGATGGTCAGGCAAGCCAGGGGTTCAACAGGAGACGGTCAGCAGAGGTCAGAATCAAGCCGGGTCAGCAACGAAGCAGGAACACAGGCTCATGGGAAAACATACACCAAGGCCCAGAGCACAGGCCTGGTCATGGCTTAAATACACCTTTCTGCAATCAGCCCCAGGTTTGCTGATTGCACGTGTGAGCTTCTGGCTGCTGAGAGCACCCGCTGGTCAGCTCTGGTACTGCAGCCCACACGGCAGGCGAGTCCCACCACCAGTGCGGAGTCCATTCCTGACACTATGTATTCGAGACAAGGTGAGTGACATATCAAATTGTTTGTCTTCTCTTAGCCAATCTGATGATATGTCTGGTTTTTATGTAAGTCTCTCATATTCCAAGATATGAGACATAGGGAAAAATGGATTTTTAAAAGTGTTAGCTGGTCCCTCCTTCCTTGGAATGTCTTGAACTCCTGGGAAAGCTTGCCTTATCTTATATGAGGTGTTACATTTTACAGGTTCTTTGGACAGCTAGACCCCAGCTCCCTTGGGGACTTTATAGCTCCTAGTTCACTGCTGGGCTCTGGCCTCCTGTGACACTCCTAACACACATACACACTGGCCAAATGTCGCTGTGACTCTCAGAGAGGGAAGGGGGAAAGTATGAGGGAAGAAAATGGAGATTCTCAACAAAATGGAGGCCTGCGTCAGTCTCTGGGTATACGCTGGTCCCAATATAGAAAAGTGTTTGCTAGAAAATAATATTTTAAGCAATAGTCAGCATGGATTCATGAAAGACAGAATTTAACAAACAAATCTGATGTCTTTTCAGGAGGAGGTAAGCAAAAACTCAAAATCTAAGAACACTACGTCCACAGCCACTCCTTTGTCTAAGCGTTTGACACAGTTCTCAACATGCAGCTAATGTGGAAATTAAAGTCTATAGGCTTAGAAAACTCTGTATGTAAATGGACAGAAAACTGGCTAAAAGACCATATTCAGAGAGTAGTGATTAATCACTCATAATCTGATTGGTCTAAGGTTATCAGTGTTGGGACTAGAGATGAGCGAATCGAAGTATCCGAAGTGGAATTCGAGTCGAATATCGGAAAAATTTCGATTCGTGCCGAATCCGAAAAATAGCCTAATTCGGACGCGCGAATCGAAATTTTTCAGAAAATGGCGGCTGACATGTGCGGCGACGGAGCGGGGATGTCTGGGAAGGCGCGCAGACAAGGCGCGCTGACCCATAATGCATTCCTCAACTACATGTGATCGCATCAGCCAATCAGCAGCCAGCCAGCCAGCACTGTGTAATGGTCGAGCTATAAATAGCGGCCATTTTGGAATTCTTCATTTGCCTGCAGTTATTGAACAGAGGCAGACCGCTCTGTACTAGGGACAGGGACAGAGTTAGGGCCACAGAAACGATAATTGGGGACAGAGAAAAGTTACTTAGGGACAGAGAACCATTACTCAGGGACACAGACTTGTTAATGAGGGCCACAGAATCGTTATTTAGGGACAAAGAAACGCTAGTTAGGGCCACAGAATTCATAATCAGGGACAGACAGAATTGTTACTCAGTGCCAGAGAATTGTTACTTAGGGCCACAGAAACGTTATTAGGGCCACAGAATTCATACTCAGGGACAGACAGAATTGTTACGGAGTGCCAGAGAATTGTTACTCAGGGCCCCAGAAACTTTACTTAGGGCCACAGAATTTTTACTCAGGGACAGACAGAATTGTTACTGAGTGCCAGAGAATTGTTACTCAGGGACAGACAGAATTGTTACTGAGTGCCAGAGAATTGTTACTTAGGGCCACAGAAACTTTACTTAGGGCCACAGAATTGTTACTCGCACAGACACAGAATTGTTACTCGCACAGACACAGAATTGTTACTGAAGGCCACAGAACTGTTACTTAGGGCCACAGAATTGTTACTCGCACAGACACAGAATTGTTACTCGCACAGACACAGAACTGTTACTGAGGGCCACAGAACTGTTACTTAGGGCCACAGAATTGTTACTCGCACAGACACAGAATTGTTACTCAGGGCCACAGAACTGTTACTTAGGGACAAAGAAACGCTAGTTAGGGCCACAGAATTCATACTCAGGGACAGACAGAATTGTTACGGAGTGCCAGAGAATTGTTACTCAGGGCCACAGAAACTTTACTTAGGGCCACAGAATTTTTACTCAGGGACAGACAGAATTGTTACTGAGTGCCAGAGAATTGTTACTCAGGGACAGACAGAATTGTTACGGAGTGCCAGAGAATTGTTACTCAGGGCCACAGAAACTTTACTTAGGGCCACAGAATTTTTACTCAGGGACAGACAGAATTGTTACTGAGTGCCAGAGAATTGTTACTCAGGGACAGACAGAATTGTTACTGAGTGCCAGAGAATTGTTACTTAGGGCCACAGAAACTTTACTTAGGGCCACAGAATTGTTACTCGCACAGACACAGAATTGTTACTCGCACAGACACAGAACTGTTACTGAGGGCCACAGAAACTATACTTAGGGCCACAGAATTGTTACTCGCACAGACACAGAATTGTTACTCGCACAGACACAGAACTGTTACTGAGGGCCACAGAACTGTTACTTAGGGCCACAGAATTGTTACTCGCACAGACACAGAATTGTTACTCAGGGCCACAGAACTGTTACTTAGGGACAAAGAAACGCTAGTTAGGGCCACAGAATTCATACTCAGGGACAGACAGAATTGTTACGGAGTGCCAGAGAATTGTTACTCAGGGCCACAGAAACTTTACTTAGGGCCACAGAATTTTTACTCAGGGACAGACAGAATTGTTACTGAGTGCCAGAGAATTGTTACTCAGGGACAGACAGAATTGTTACGGAGTGCCAGAGAATTGTTACTCAGGGACAGACAGAATTGTTACTGAGTGCCAGAGAATTGTTACTTAGGGCCACAGAAACTTTAATTAGGGCCACAGAATTTTTACTCAGGGACAGACAGAATTGTTACTGAGTGCCAGAGAATTGTTACTCAGGGACAGACAGAATTGTTACGGAGTGCCAGAGAATTGTTACTCAGGGCCACAGAAACTTTACTTAGGGCCACAGAATTTTTACTCAGGGACAGACAGAATTGTTACTGAGTGCCAGAGAATTGTTACTCAGGGACAGACAGAATTGTTACTGAGTGCCAGATAATTGTTACTCAGGGCCCCAGAAACTTTACTTAGGGCCACAGAATTTTTACTCAGGGACAGACAGAATTGTTACTGAGTGCCAGAGAATTGTTACTTAGGGCCACAGAAACTTTAGTTAGGGCCACAGAATTGTTACTCAGGGACAGACACAGAATTGTTACTGAGGGCCACAGAACTGTTACTCGCACAGACACAGAATTGTTACTGAGGACCACAGAACTGTTACTTAGGGCCACAGAATTGTTACTCGCACAGACACAGAATTGTTACACAGGGACACAGAACTGTTACTGAGGGCCACAGAACCGTTACTTAGGGCCACAGAATTGTTACTTGCACAGACACAGAATTGTTACTCGCACAGACACAGAATTGTTACTCGCACAGACACAGAATTGTTACTGAGGGCCACAGAACTGTTACTTGGGGCCACAGAAACGTTAATCAGGGACACAGAATTGTTACTGAGGGCCACAGAACTGTTACTTAGGGCCACAGAATTGTTACTCGCACAGACACAGAATTGTTACACAGGGACACAGAACTGTTACTGAGGGCCACAGAACCGTTACTTAGGGCCACAGAATTGTTACTCGCACAGACAGAATTGTTACTCGCACAGACACAGAATTGTTACTCGCACAGACACAGAATTGTTACTCAGGGACACAGAACTGTTACTGAGGGCCACAGAACTGTTACTTAGGGCCACAGAATTGTTACTCGCACAGACACAGAATTCTTACTCGCACAGACACAGAATTGTTACTCAGGGAAACAGAACTGTTACTGAGGGCCACAGAACTGTTACTTAGGGCCACAGAATTGTTTCTCGCACAGACACAGAATTGTTACTCGCACAGACACAGAATTGTTACTGAGGGCCACAGAACTGTTACTTGGGGCCACAGAAACGTTAATCAGGGACACAGAATTGTTACTGAGGGCCACAGAACTGTTACTTAGGGCCACAGAATTGTTACTCGCACAGACACAGAATTGTTACTCAGGGACACAGAATTGTTACTCAGGGACACATAATCGTTTAATTAAAGAGTATGTCAGACAACATGCAGAGGAGTGGCAGAGGAGGCAATGTTTTAGGAGCGAGCAGACGTGGCAGCAGAGGAAGGGGTCGAGGCAGCACTATTCGCAGCCAGAGGCCAGTGCTCCCGGTGTCATCCAGCGGTCGTGTCTCCACCGACAACCCTGCCGTCATCGATTGGTTGGCTCGGTCGTCTTCCTCTTCCCAGGTCACCTCTGACACCTACAGCCAACGGTCGGTGGGTACGTCAGACACAACCGTTAGTTGGCATGGCCCGGGACCAAGCCCACTGAAATCACGTGTCCTCTACCTGCCCCTGTCCTTTGGTGTTCCCTCACCAAGCGAAGTATCGCATGCTGTGGGCTCAGCCCCACTGTACAGTGAGGAAGAGCTAACAGAGGGCGGTCAGGAACGGGGGGAGACATCCGCCTTTTCAGCAGCTAGGCGAAGAAGTAGTGGCGAGGAGAGTGGCCCGGTAGCCGGTCTAGAGACAGGTCTGTCTCCTGACCCAGACGCAGCCGAGGGGGCTAGTAGTGAGGCGGAGACCCTATTTGATGATGAGGAGGTTGATCGCACTTGGCAGCCTCGTCGTCATCAGGCAATTTCTTCCGCATCATCAGGAGAAGAGGGTGGCAGCTTGGCAGTGAGCGAAACAGTCGGTGGGTTGCCCAGGAGACAGCAGCAGGGTCGCAGCAGTGTCAGTGGAAGCAGTGTCAGTGGAGCCAAACGGCCACGGAGTAGAGCACCAGCTCCACTGCAGCCTACCACCACGGCCAGTAGTGGTGCCGGTGTGCACGGAGGAAGCAGCAGTCAGCCAGTGAGGAGTATCGGGGGCAAAGTTTCCTACTCGGCGGTGTGGCAATTTTTCGTCAAGCCGCCCGAGGAAGTAAACGTAGCCGTATGTCGACTATGTGGCCAGAAAGTCAAGCGTGGCCAGGGGGCCCATGTTGGGACTATTTGGGCCATGTTGGGACAATGGGAGACCTCCCATTGCTGCTGTCTCCATCGCCACACTCTGCCATGTGCCACTTTCAGGTCTCCTCACACACTGCTGGTGTGTTGAATTTTTTGACATAGGGTGCTGGCAGATTACGGGCCTCCCATAGCTGCTGCCAGGCCCCTAATCTGCCATAGGCCCCTATATACCGCCTCCTCATGCTGCTGCCAGGTCCAGAGTCTCTCATGGGTCCCTGTACGGCCTCCCATTGCTGCTGTCTCCATCGCCACACTCTGCCATGTGCCACTTTCAGGTCTCCTCACACTGCTGGTGTGTAGAATTTTTTGACATAGGGTGCTGGCAGATTACGGGCCTCCCATTGCTGCTGCCAGGCCCCTAATCTGCCATAGGCCCCTATATACCGCCTCCTCATGCTGCTGCCAGGTCCAGAGTCTCTCATGGGTCCCTGTACGGCCTCCCATTGCTGCTGTCTCCATCGCCACACTCTGCCATGTGCCACTTTCAGGTCTCCTCACACTGCTGGTGTGTTGAATTTTTTGACATAGGGTGCTGGCAGATTACGGGCCTCCCATAGCTGCTGCCAGGCCCCTAATCTGCCATAGGCCCCTATATACCGCCTCCTCATGCTGCTGCCAGGTCCAGAGTCTCTCATGGGTCCCTGTACGGCCTCCCATTGCTGCTGTCTCCATCGCCACACTCTGCCATGTGCCACTTTCAGGTCTCCTCACACACTGCTGGTGTGTAGAATTTTTTGACATAGGGTGCTGGCAGATTACGGGCCTCCTATAGCTGCTGCCAGGCCCCTAATCTGCCATAGGCCCCTATATACCGCCTCCTCATGCTGCTGCCAGGTCCAGAGTCTCTCATGGGTCCCTGTACGGCCTCCCATTGCTGCTGTCTCCATCGCCACACTCTGCCATGTGCCACTTTCAGGTCTCCTCACACACTGCTGGTGTGTAGAATTTTTTGACATAGGGTGCTGGCAGATTACGGGCCTCCCATAGCTGCTGCCAGGCCCCTAATCTGCCATAGGCCCCTATATACCGCCTCCTCATGCTGCTGCCAGGTCCAGAGTCTCTCATGGGTCCCTGTACGGCCTCCCATTGCTGCTGTCTCCATCGCCACACTCTGCCATGTGCCACTTTTAGGTCTCCTCACACACTGCTGGTGTGTAGAATTTTTTGACATAGGGTGCTGGCAGATTACGGGCCTCCTATAGCTGCTGCCAGGCCCCTAATCTGCCATAGGCCCCTATATACCGCCTCCTCATGCTGCTGCCAGGTCCAGAGTCTCTCATGGGTCCCTGTACGGCCTCCCATTGCTGCTGTCTCCATCGCCACACTCTGCCATGTGCCACTTTCAGGTCTCCTCACACACTGCTGGTGTGTAGAATTTTTTGACATAGGGTGCTGGCAGATTACGGGCCTCCCATAGCTGCTGCCAGGCCCCTAATCTGCCATAGGCCCCTATATACCGCCTCCTCATGCTGCTGCCAGGTCCAGAGTCTCTCATGGGTCCCTGTACGGCCTCCCATTGCTGCTGTCTCCATCGCCACACTCTGCCATGTGCCACTTTCAGGTCTCCTCACACTGCTGGTGTGTAGAATTTTTTGACATAGGGTGCTGGCAGATTACGGGCCTCCTATAGCTGCTGCCAGGCCCCTAATCTGCCATAGGCCCCTATATACCGCCTCCTCATGCTGCTGCCAGGTCCAGAGTCTCTCATGGGTCCCTGTACGGCCTCCCATTGCTGCTGTCTCCATCGCCACACTCTGCCATGTGCCACTTTCAGGTCTCCTCACACACTGCTGGTGTGTAGAATTTTTTGACATAGGGTGCTGGCAGATTACGGGCCTCCCATAGCTGCTGCCAGGCCCCTAATCTGCCATAGGCCCCTATATACCGCCTCCTCATGCTGCTGCCAGGTCCAGAGTCTCTCATGGGTCCCTGTACGGCCTCCCATTGCTGCTGTCTCCATCGCCACACTCTGCCATGTGCCACTTTCAGGTCTCCTCACACACTGCTGGTGTGTAGAATTTTTTGACATAGGGTGCTGGCAGATTACGGACCTCCTATAGCTGCTGCCAGGCCCCTAATCTGCCATAGGCCCCTATATACCGCCTCCTCATGCTGCTGCCAGGTCCAGAGTCTCTCATGGGTCCCTGTACGGCCTCCCATTGCTGCTGTCTCCATCGCCACACTCTGCCATGTGCCACTTTCAGGTCTCCTCACACTGCTGGTGTGTAGAATTTTTTGACATAGGGTGCTGGCAGATTACGGGCCTCCTTTAGCTGCTGCCAGGCCCCTAATCTGCCATAGGCCCCTATATACCGCCTCCTCATGCTGCTGCCAGGTCCAGAGTCTCTCATGGGTCCTTGTACGGCCTCCCATTGCTGCTGTCTCCATCGCCACACTCTGCCATGTGCCACTTTCAGGTCTCCTCACACTGCTGGTGTGTAGAATTTTTTGACATAGGGTGCTGGCAGATTACGGGCCTCCCATAGCTGCTGCCAGGCCCCTAATCTGCCATAGGCCCCTATATACCACCTCCTCATGCTGCTGCCAGGTCCAGAGTCTGTCATGGGTCCCTGTACGGCCTCCCATTGCTGCTGTCTCCATCGCCACACTCTGCCATGTGCCACTTTCAGGTCTCCTCACACTGCTGGTGTGTAGAATTTTTTGACATAGGGTGCTGGCAGATTACGGGCCTCCCATAGCTGCTGCCAGGCCCCTAATCTGCCATAGGCCCCTATATACCGCCTCCTCATGCTGCTGCCAGGTCCAGAGTCTCTCATGGGTCCCTGTACGGCCTCCCATTGCTGCTGTCTCCATCGCCACACTCTGCCATGTGCCACTTTCAGGTCTCCTCACACTGCTGGTGTGTAGAATTTTTTGACATAGGGTGCTGGCAGATTACGGGCCTCCCATAGCTGCTGCCAGGCCCCTAATCTGCCATAGGCCCCTATATACCGCCTCCTCATGCTGCTGCCAGGTCCAGAGTCTGTCATGGGTCCCTGTACGGCCTCCCATTGCTGCTGTCTCCATCGCCACACTCTGCCATGTGCCACTTTCAGGTCTCCTCACACTGCTGGTGTGTAGAATTTTTTGACATAGGGTGCTGGCAGATTACGGGCCTCCCATAGCTGCTGCCAGGCCCCTAATCTGCCATAGGCCCCTATATACCGCCTCCTCATGCTGCTGCCAGGTCCAGAGTCTCTCATGGGTCCCTGTACGGCCTCCCATTGCTGCTGTCTCCATCGCCACACTCTGCCATGTGCCACTTTCAGGTCTCCTCACACTGCTGGTGTGTAGAATTTTTTGACATAGGGTGCTGGCAGATTACGGGCCTCCCATAGCTGCTGCCAGGCCCCTAATCTGCCATAGGCCCCTATATACCGCCTCCTCATGCTGCTGCCAGGTCCAGAGTCTCTCATGGGTCCCTGTACGGCCTCCCATTGCTGCTGTCTCCATCGCCACACTCTGCCATGTGCCACTTTCAGGTCTCCTCACACTGCTGGTGTGTAGAATTTTTTGACATAGGGTGCTGGCAGATTACGGGCCTCCTATAGCTGCTGCCAGGCCCCTAATCTGCCATAGGCCCCTATATACCGCCTCCTCATGCTGCTGCCAGGTCCAGAGTCTCTCATGGGTCCCTGTACGGCCTCCCATTGCTGCTGTCTCCATCGCCACACTCTGCCATGTGCCACTTTCAGGTCTCCTCACACTGCTGGTGTGTAGAATTTTTTGACATAGGGTGCTGGCAGATTACGGGCCTCCTATAGCTGCTGCCAGGCCCCTAATCTGCCATAGGCCCCTATATACCGCCTCCTCATGCTGCTGCCAGGTCCAGAGTCTCTCATGGGTCCCTGTACGGCCTCCCATTGCTGCTGTCTCCATCGCCACACTCTGCCATGTGCCACTTTCAGGTCTCCTCACACTGCTGGTGTGTAGAATTTTTTGACATAGGGTGCTGGCAGATTACGGGCCTCCCATAGCTGCTGCCAGGCCCCTAATCTGCCATAGGCCCCTATATACCGCCTCCTCATGCTGCTGCCAAGTCCAGAGTGTGTCATGGGTCCCTGTACGGCCTTCCATTGCTGCTGTCTCCATAGCCACACTCTGCCATGTGCCACTTTCAGGTCTCCTCACACACTGCTGGTGTGTAGAATTTTTTGACATAGGGTGCTGGCAGATTACGGGCCTCCCATAGCTGCTGCCAGGCCCCTAATCTGCCATAGGCCCCTATATACCGCCTCCTCATGCTGCTGCCAGGTCCAGAGTCTCTCATGGGTCCCTGTACGGCCTCCCATTGCTGCTGTCTCCATCGCCACACTCTGCCATGTGCCACTTTCAGGTCTCCTCACACTGCTGGTGTGTAGAATTTTTTGACATAGGGTGCTGGCAGATTACGGGCCTCCCATAGCTGCTGCCAGGCCCCTAATCTGCCATGGGCCCCTATACCGCCTCCTCATGCTGCTGCCAAGTCCAGAGTGTGTCATGGGTCCCTGTACGGCCTCCCATTGCTGCTGTCTCCATAGCCACACTCTGCCATGTGCCACTTTCAGGTCTCCTCACACTGCTGGTGTGTTGAATTTTTTGACATAGGGTGCTGGCAGATTACGGGCCTCCCATTGCTGCTGCCAGGCACGTAATCTGCCATGGGCCCCCGTACCGACTCCTCATGCTGTGACGTTGCAACAAGGTGGAATTCAACCCTACATATGTTAGACCGCCTTTACGAACAGCGAAAGGCCATTACCGATTTCCTGATGTTAAAAGCGGATAAAGGTACTCCCTGTGTAACTTAGATGTCAGCCATTGGCAGCTCATGCGTGACACCTGCGCTTGCTCAGGCCCTTTGAGGAGGCCACGCTATTCGTGAGTCGGCAGGACTATGGGATGAACGACGTCATTCCTCTGTTGCACGTCCTGGAACAAATGCTGTTAACAATGGCTGGTCAGGGTGCGGTAGACGTGGCGCACAGATCTCAACGCCACATGACCCCTGTGGGGGCAGGACAGGAAGAAGAGGAGGAGGTAGAGGAGGACATTGGTGCTCAGGAATTATTGAGTGAAATGGGTGGTTTTTCCACTCAGCGGACAGGAGTGGAGGAGCAGGAGCATCTGGTAGAGGAGGAGGAGGAGGAGACAGAGGACCCAGACGCACCGTGGCAGTATGCTGTGGAGATGGAGGCAGGGAGTCCCTCGCATTCCTTGGCACAAATGGCCCATAGCATGCTCGGTTGCTTGCGTAGCGACAGCCGAATAATAACCATCAGACAGAGGGATGACTTTTGGCTGTCCACCTTGTTGGACCCTCGCTACCGTTCAAAAATGGTGGCCTTTTTCACACCTGCTGAGAGGGAGGCCAAAATAACGTACTATAAAAACCACCTATGTAGTCAGCTGGTCTCTGCCTGTCTGCGCCAACGTCCATCCTCAGACACTGTGGGCCCTGTGCGCTCGCGTTCCGCTGCCATGGCAGCAGGGGAGGGGTGGGGTGGTAGGAGCAGTGGCAGCTCAACCAGCAGCGGCTGCCTCAGTCTGCAGTCGATGATGAGTAGCTTTCTTCACCAGCGCAGTGAGGAAACTACTAACCAGCCGCAGCAGCAGCATCAGGTGGACCTGGAGCAGGACCTCAAACAACAGGCTTAGGCCTACTTGGACAGCACCCTGCCAACCGAGGTAGACAATCCCCTTGACTACTGGGCAACGAAACTTGACCTTTGGCCCCAACTAGCTGAATTTGCCCTTGAAAGGCTGTCATGCCCGGCCAGTAGCGTGGCATCGGAGCGCGTGTTTAGTGCGGCAGGAGGTATTGCAACTCCGCGGAGGACACGACTGTCCACCCAAAGTGTGGAGAGACTGACGTTTGTGAAAATGAATCAGGCGTGGATTAGTCTGGATTTCAAACTACCAGTTCCTGACACAACTGACTAAATCCGCCATGAATCATGCCCCAAACATGTGCCACTTTCAGGTCTCCTCACACTGCTGGTGTGTTCCATTTTTTGTCATAGGGTGCTGGCAGATTACGGGCCTCCCATAGCTGCTGCCAGGCCCCTAATCTGCCATGGGCCCCTATACCGCCTCCTCATGCTGCTGCCAAGTCCAGAGTCTCTCATGGGTCCCTGTACGGCCTCCCATTGCTGCTGTCTCCATCGCCACACTCTGCCATGTGCCACTTTCAGGTCTCCTCACACTGCTGGTGTATTCCATTTTTTGTCATAGGGTGCTGGCAGATTACGGGCCTCCCATAGCTGCTGCCAGGCCCCTAATCTGCCATGGGCCCCTATACCGCCTCCTCATGCTGCTGCCAGGTCCAGAGTCTCTCATGGGTCCCTGTACGGCCTCCCATTGCTGCTGTCTCCATCGCCACACTCTGCCATGTGCCACTTTCAGGTCTCCTCACACTGCTGGTGGGTTCCATTTTTTGTCATAGGGTGCTGGCAGATTACGGGCCTCCCATAGCTGCTGCCAGGCCCCTAATCTGCCATGGGCCCCCGTACCGACTCCTCATGCTGCTGCCAGGCCCGTAATCTGTCATGGGCCCCTGTTGTCGCTTGTTGGCATATTCCGCTCGTTCAGATGCTCCTTCTCCTGCTACTCCTCTTCACGGATTCCGTCAGCAGTCTTTCTTGGAATCCGTTTCCAAGAGACAACAGTTTGCGAGCACGCACCAGACGGTGCAGAAACTGAACGTCCTCCTGTCCAAGTTGCTGCTGCCAGGCTCGTAATCTGTCATGCGCCCCTGTACCGCCTCCTCATGCTGCTGCCAGGTCCAGAGTGTGTCATGGGCCCCCGTACCGACTCCAAATGCTGCTGCCAGGCCCGTAATCTGTCATGGGCCCCTGTACCGCCTCCCCATGCTGCTGCCAGGTCCAGATTGTGTCATGGGTCCCTGTACGGCCTCCCATTGCTGCTGCCAGGCCTGTAATCTGCCATGGGCCCCCGTACCGACTCCTCATGCTGCTGCCAGGCCCGTAATCTGCCATGGGCCCCTGTACCGCCTCCTCATGCTGCTGCCAGGTCCAGAGTGTGTCATGGGTCCCTGTACGGCCTCCCATTGCTGCTGTCTCCATCGCCACACTCTGCCATGTGCCACTTTCAGGTCTCCTCACACTGCTGGTGGTTTCCATTTTTGTCATAGGGTGCTGTATGGCCTCCCATTGCTGCTGCCTCCACCGCCACACTGTGGCTCCACACTCTGGTTTTGGCCCCGTGACTGGCCAAATGAGTGAAGTGTGCGGTGATTCTAAGATCGACGGCACTCATCTGCATGTCATACTGCCTGACAGTATTATTTCTCTTCCCCAGCAGACTCCAAGGGCATTTAAATTAAAGGTACAGTGTTCAGCACTAATATTAAGTCTCTCTGAAGCCTAGAAACACCCTTTTTTAAGTTAAATTCACAGCGAATATATTCGACTCGAATCGAAATTTTTCCACGAATTCGCCGAATCAGTCGAATCGAATTTTTGAATACTTCGCTCATCTCTAGAAATAAGTATTTGATCTCCTGCTGATTTTAAATGTTTGCCCACTCACAAAAAAAGTATCAGTCTAAAAATCGAATGGTAGGTGTATTGTAAAACTGAGAGAATAGCAACAAAAAATTCAAAAGAAATGCATGTCTAACAAATTATGCATTGATTTGAATGTTTATGAGGGACATAAGTATTTGATCCTTTATCATTCAGCAGGATTGCTGGCTACCAGGTGTCTTTCATACAGGTAACAAGCTGAGATTAGAAGCAGTCTCTGAAAGAGAGTGCTGCCAATCTCATTTTGTTACCTGTATAAAAGACACCTGTCCACGGGAGCAATCAAACAATCAGATTCCAAACTCCCCACCATGGCAAGACCAAAGAACTGTCCAAGGATGTCAGGGACAAAATTGTAGACCTACGCAAGGCTGGACTGGGCTAACAAACTATCGCCAAGCAGCTTGGTGAGAAGGTGACAACAGTTGGTACAATCATTTGCAAATGGAAGAAACACAAAACCACTGTCAGTCTCCCTAGGTCTGGTGCACCATGCAAGATCTCATTTCGTGAAGTGCCAATGATCATGAGAACAGTGAGGAATCATCCCAGAACTACACGTGAGGATCTTGTCAATGATCTCCAGGCAGCTGGGACCACAGTCACCAAGAAAACAATTGGTAACACACTACGCCGACAAGCATTGAAATCCTGCAGTGCCTGCAAGGTCCCTCTGCTCAAGAAAGCACATGTCCAGGCCCATCTGAAGTTTGCCACTGAATGATGCAGAGGAGGACTGGTTGAAAGTGTTGTGGTCAGATGAGACCAAAATCGAGCTCTTTGGCATCAACTCAACTTGCCGTGTTTGGAGGAGGAGGAGGAATGCTGCCTATGACCTCAAGAACACCTTTAAAACAGTCAAACATGGTGGTGGAAACATTCTGCTTTGGGGGTGTTTTTCTGCTAAGGGGACAGGACAACTGCACTGCATCAAAGGGACAATGTACCCTCAAATCTTGGGCGAGAACCTTCTTCCCTCAGCTAGGGCATTGAAAATGGGTCGTTGATGGGTGTTCCAGCCTGACAATGACCCAAAACACACGGCCAAGGCAACAAAGGAGTGGCTCAAGACAAAGCACATTAAGATCCTGGAGTGGCCTAGCCAGTCTCCAGACCTTAATCTGATTGAAAATCTGTGGAGGGAGCTGAAAGTTCAAGTTGCCAAACATCAGCAAACAAACCTTAATGACTTTTGTTTTGTGAAGGGGATCAAATACTTATTTCCCTCAGGAACATGCAAATCAGTGCATCATTTGTTAAACATGCATTCCTTTTGAATTGTTTTTTGCTATTCTGTCTCTCAGTGTTACAATACACCTACCATTCGATTTTTAGACTGATCGTTTCTTTGTGAGTGGGCAAACATTAAAATCAGCAGAGGATCAAATACATATTTCCTTCACTGTATAGACTCCAGAGAGAGATCATTGTGCCCCTATACAAAACCATTAGTAAGGTCTCATCACGAATATGCAGTTCAGTTTTAGGCACCATTTCACAAAAAGGATATCAAGAGAACTGGAGAAAATGCAGAGAACGGCAACAAAACCGATCAGAGGCATGGAGGAGCTCTAAAAAGGAGCTGCCTTCCGTGGTCTGTCCCATTCAACTGCAGTGTGCAGCCTGTCCCCAGACTCTCCTCACCCTCCCAGGAAGTCACTGCCGGGCAATGAATCCCCCTCTCCAGGCCTTCGGCCTGCAGTATGGCCTGTCGCCAGAGCTCCTCCCCCTCCTGGCATGTCACCGCAGGCAGTGCACCCCACACCTCCCCAGGCAAGCAGCCCTCTGTACAGTAAGATGCTGGTGTGGATGCTGGGAGTTGTAGTCCATTTGGTATGTACCCAGCTTTATGGTGCCTTTACAGAGCATTTGCTACTTGGGGGGACATTCAGTCTTTATGGGGGGGGGGGGGGTTAGCATGTTCAATACTTTTTACGTGTGTCATTCCATTTTATTACACAACTTAATTTCCGAACTTACTAGTTTTGGTTTCTTTGTATCAATGGATTACATGGGTTGTTGCTGACGTGAATATTTCATGTCAATAGCACCTTTAGAAATATATTTACCGAGAAAAATGGTGACCTGTTCAATACTTATTTTACCCGCTGTGTGTATTATATATAATTTGTTTGGGGGTTCTAAGAAATGTTATAGCAAAAACTAAAACTTTAAATGTCACAATAAAGCCCCTTTCATTTCTAAAAGCCCCAGGCATTCCTAAAAGCACCTCTGCCTAATAAAATAAAAAAAAAACACATCAACCTTTCATAGTTTCCATCCTGGCAACTTTTGTTTTTGTTTTTCAGGACAAGTAGATTGAGACCCTAATTTAGCCCCTGGCAAGTAGTTTTTTTTTTTTTTTCTTTAATTTCCACTTAAATACATAAGTGGTCCATATAGTGAACATGAAATCTACAAATAAATATCCAGCGCTATAAACGTAGGTGAGATCCAATAATATAGGTGGGCGCTGTTGTGAGCGCAAAGGTAGTGCAGTGAAAAATGCGTCTGTAAATGACGTATTAGTAATATCGTGACAATGCTAGTAGGTCCAATCACAAAGTAATAATGTCCATAATGCAGGATGATTCGTGCTTCGTGACCATTAATAATGGTGCCAAGATTCAGTGAGGCGATGTACTTGTACATATAATATAAGCATTATATGTAAATCCTTATGATGGAGTCATCGGGCTCTGGTCCAGGGCTACGGTGTCATCGGGCTCAAGATGATAACTCACACTCGGGGGTCTCACTCCGCTCCCAGACTCATCAGGCAGCTCAAGGTATTACCTCCACCCTCCCAAATGGCTCCACCTTGTGAGGCTCGCAATAACCAAGCCCAGGGCAGAAAATGGTACGAATAGTGTAGTATGTTTTATTTAGATATGAGACAATTCCAGAAAAAATAGACAACTCACATGTGGTTAAAAGATGGCCTTCCTCGTGGCCATATACAGCTAGGCGTCAATCTGGTGGGCTCTACTGACGCATTTTGTGCACCAAGTGCTTGGTGCACGAAACGTGTCAGAGGAGCTCACCAGATTAACAAACTATTTAACACTAGCAGGGGAGCTTACAATGATCAGCTTTTAGTTATGTACTTTTTCTATTTATCCCAAAAGGAAAACCACAGCGTGCTGTAACTGCTTTATAAAGTATTTACTGGAGTTTGATTTTATTCACTCCACCACAGGAAAGAAGTAGGTCATTTAGGACTTCATATCATGCCACATGAGGGTTGTTGTATACTGTATACGTTAGTATGCCCATGTGGGCTTTTATATGTTGGGAGAATTAAAAGGGCTTTAAAAGACAGGATTAAAGAACATGTATAATATAGGAAGGGGATACAAAGAACACCACCTATTCAATCATTTTAGAACAACCCAGAACAAAGACTACAGTAATTTGCAATTTTGGGAAATATACAAGAAACATGGAGAGGGAACAATATGATTTGGGAGTTAAGTAAAAGGAGTCATGGTGGATTGATGAGCTGGGGTCCCTTGTCCCCAATGGGTTGAATGCTGAATTTGATTTGATGTGTTTTTTAGACACACCTACGTAGGTGTGTGTGTGGTTTCCTATAGGTATTTGTAAAGTTCGGAAAGTATGTACAGTTGTGTTCAAAATAATAGCAGTGTGTTGAAAAAAGTGAATAAAGCGCAAAATCCTTCTAATAGCATTTATTTCCATACACACAAATGCATTGGGAACACTACACATTCTATTCCAAATCAAAACACGAAGAAAAATATATCAAATTTGTGTTGTTCCTCTAAAAAAAAATTAAAGAAAAGTGAACAACAACAACAACAAGAAGCTCTACTGCACGCTGGACAGACTGCAAGCAAACACCCTGGAAAACCTCTCTTACATACCCGAGTCCCACTCCGTGTACCTTTATATAATACGCCCCCTCTTCTCCTTATCATACTACTATCCTCTGTTCCCAAATCTCATTTCTTTACCCCTCTGCTCCACCCCAAAACTTGTACATCTCCCCCTCATTGCTATCATCTCCCTACTACTGCTCTCATCACCCCCCCAAAATGCCTCTTCCACTCCTCATTTTCCTCTCCTCCATTCCCAAAATCCATTCACTTTATCCCTCTGCTCCTCCTAAACATTTGTATATTGTGTCCTCACTGCTTCCTTTGCCCCTCTACGGCACCCACCACCTCCTCCTATTACTCCACTGTCCCACTGACCCGAACACCTTCACTAGGAGTTTCTCACACTCCTGCACATCCCGCTCCCATGCCACCTTTCTCACCCTTCTCCTCCTCCTAGCCGCGGGGGACATCTCCCCGAATCCTGGCCCTCCACCACCTCCCTCACCCGCACAACACCCTCCTGCCTCCACGTCCTACCGCAACCTAGTATCTGTCCCCCTGCTCCCTAAAATCTCCCCCCGTTTTCATGTGCACTCCTGAATGCCTGATCGGTGTGCAACAAGCTTACCGCCATCCACGACCTCTTTGTTTCCCGCTCCCTCAACCTCCTAGCGATCACGGAAACTGGATCCAGGCCACTGACTCTACCTCCCCTGCTGCACTCTCCTATGGAGGTCTCACCTGGACCCACTCACCCAGACCTAACGGTCGTAAAGGTGGTGGGGTTGGTCTGCTCCTGTCACCGCAGAGCACCTTCCTAGTCCTCCCAAACCCCCCTCCCTATCCTTCTCCTCCTTTGAGACCCACTGCGTCAGACTATTCTCCCCAACCCCCCTGAAGATTGCTGTGATATATCGGCCTCCTGGACCCGTATCCCGCTTTCTGGATGACTTTTCCTCCTGGCTACCCTTCTTCCTCTCCTCTGAGCTACCCATCATCATTCTTGGGGATTTCAACATCCCTGTCAACCTCGACAACCCAGACACAGCCCGTCTCCTCCACTTGACCTCCTCCTTTGCACTTGCACAGTGCATACAATCCACCACCCACTCCAACGGTAATATCCTTGATCTTGTCTTCTCCAACCACTGCGCTCCCCACAACCTCACTAACACCCCCTTTCCTCTCTCTGACCACAACCTGATTACCTTCTCTATCCCCTCGTCCTCCAATGCCTACCCCTCCAAATGTCACACTACTACCAGCCGTAACCTCCGCAACCTTAACCCTGCCCCCCTCCACTCTGCAGCTGATCAACTCCATGACAGCATCCTCCCCCTGTCCTGCCCCAACTTGGCTATGACTGCCTACAACAACGCGCTGTCAACAGCCCTTGACGCACTAGCGTCTTTAACCACACGCAACATCAGACCCCGACCGCTCCAGCCCTGGCAGACTGATCACACCAAAACCCTCAAACGACACAGTCGTGCCCTGGAGCGACTATGGCGCAAAACAAAATCCCAACAAGCCTTCACCCGCTATAAATCTGCCTTCCGCACCTACACCTCCTCCCTCCACGCAGCCAAACAAGCCTACTTCCTGACCCTCATCAAGACCCTCTCCTCCAATCCTCGCCGACTCTTCTCCACCTTCAACTCTCTACTCTCTCCACCCCCACCTCCACCCAGCACCTCTCTCACCGCCCTTGAGATTGCCAATCACTTCAAAAACAAGATTGACACAATTCGCAAGGACATCGCCGCAACTCACACGCCCTCTCAACCCGTCCCCTCTCACACAGCTACCCCCTCATCCCCCCTCCCCCTCGACATTACCCACAGGGACTTCGTCACTGCTCAAACTCCCTCCAACCCCGTTCCCCCTCACTCAGCTACCCCCTCATCACCCCTCTCCCACGGCCCCACCACTGCTCTGACCTCCACTTCCACCCCACCCTACATTCCTCATACTGAAGCTCCCCCAACACTCCACACTTTTGACCTTACTACCTTCGAGGAAGTCTCCAAGATCCTCTCTGATGCCCGCCTCACCACCTGCCCCCTCGACCCTATCCCCTCAACTCCTACGACCTCTCTCCCCCTCCATCCTACGCTCCCTCACCCACATCTTTAATCTCTCCCTCTCCTCCGGCACTTTCCCCTCCCCACTGAAGCATGCACACATCACCCCCATACTTAAAAAGCCCTCCCTGGACCCCAATGACCCGAACAACCTCAGACCCATCTCCCTGCTCCCATTTACATCTAAACTCCTCGAGTGCCTCGTCTACACCCGCCTATGCTCCCACCTCAATGACAACAACCTCCTCGATCCCCTACAGTCTGGCTTCCCCTACACTCCACCGAAACCGCCTTACTCAAACTCTCCAACGACCTTCTAACCGCCAAAGCTAATGGCCACTATTCAGTGCTCCTACTCCTTGACCTCTCTGCGGCCTTCGACACAGTTGACCACCCCCTCCTCCTCAAAAAACTACACTCCCTCGGCCTCAGAGATTCTGCTCTCTCCTGGCTCTCATCCTACCTGTCACAACGCTCTTTCAGCGTTACCTATAATGCTACCACCTCCCCCTCTCTGTTGGGGTCCCTCAAGGCTCTGTCCTTGGGCCCCTTCTCTTCTCCATCTACACCTCCTCCCTTGGCCAACTCATACACTCTCACGGCTTCAACTACCACCTCTATGCCGACGACACACAAATCTATCTCTCAACCCCCCACCTCACCCCCTCGGTCTCTGCCCGAATCACACACCTACTGAGCGACATATCAGATTGGATGTCGCTCCACTTCCTTAAACTGAAACTCTCCAAAACCGAGTTTCTTGTCTTCCCCCCAGCCCGAACCCCACCCTCCATTGACTTCTCCATCCCATCCAACAACGCCAATATCAAACCCGCCCTGCAGGCCAGAGTACTTGGTGTCATTCTGGACTCCAACCTATCCTTCCAGCCCCAAGTCCAATCTTTAACAAACTCGTGCAGACTCCACCTCTGCAACATCGTCAAAATCCGCACGTTCCTAACCCCAGAAAACACTAAACAGCTCATCCACTCCCTCATCATATCACGACTCGACTACTGCAACTCCCTTCTCACTGGCGTGCCTCGCCGCTGGCTATCCCCGCTTCAGTCCATCCTAAATACGGCTGCCAGACTCATTCACCTTTCCAACCGCTCCGTTTCCGCCACCCCCCTCTGCCAATCCCTCCACTGGCTTCCGATTGCGCAACGGATCAAATTTAAAATCCTAACACGGACGTACAAAGCCGTCCACCATACTGCCCGAACTACATCACTGACCTAATATCCAAGTACCGCCCAACACGCACTCCGCTCTTCACAAGACCTCCTTCTCTCTAGTTCCCTGGTCTCCTCCTCCCATGCCCGCCTCCAGGACTTCTCCAGGGTGTCACCCATCCTCTGGAACTCCCTGCCCCAACCCATCAGATTATGACCTACTCTCCTCTCCTTTAGGCGCACCCTGAAAACCCACCTCTTCAGGGAAGCCTACCCCAACCCCTGCTAACTTGACCGACCTCCTCCACTCTTCCCACCACTCCATCCCCCAAAGCTATCTCCTCCTGTACCACTATCCCGTTCCTTCTAGATTGTAAGCTCAAAAGAGCAGGGCCCTCGAACCCCTCATGTATTGTATTGTATTGGTATTGTTCTGTCACATGTTCTGTCCCCCTTTGTAATGTACAGCGCTGAGCGAACTATTGGCGCTTTATAAATACTGTATAATAACTGTATAATAATATTAGACTGTTCAAAAAATTAGCAGTGTTTGTATTCTTCTTTACAAACTCAAACATTCACTATATAAACTGAAAAATGTTTGAAGATTTTGCTTTCCTTTGAATCAATTAATATTTAGTTGTATAAGCACTGTTTGAGAACTGCTGTACATCTGTGTTGCATGGAGTCAGCCAACTTCTGGCACCTGTGAACAGATATTCCAGCCCAGGATGATTGGACTACATTCCACAGTTCTTCTCTATTTCTTGGTTTTGCCTCAGAAACTGCATTTTGGATGTCACCCCACAAGATTTCTATTGGATTAAGATCCGGGGATTGGGCTGGCCACTCCATAACGTCAATCTTGTTGGTCTGGAACCAAGATGTTGCACGTTTACTGGTGTGTTTGGGGTCGTTGTCTTGTTGGAACACCCATTTCAAGGGCATTTCCTCTTCAGCATAAGGCAGCATGACCTCTTCAAGTATTCTGATGTATTCAAACTGATCCATGATCCCTGGTATGCGATAAATAGGCCCAACACCGTAGTATGAGAAACATCCCCATATCATGATGCTTGCGCAACCATGCTTCACTGTCTTCACAGTGTACTGTGCCTTGAATTCAGTGTTTGGGGATCGTCTGACAAACTGTCCCCGGCCACTAGACCCAAAAAGAACAATCTTACTTTCATCAGTCCACAAAATGTTGCACCATTTCTCTTTAGGCCAGTCAATGTGCTCTTTGGCAAATTGTAACCTCTTCAGCACATCTTTTTTTCAACAGTGGGACTTTGCGGGGGCTTCTTGCAGATAGCTTGGCTTCACATAGGCGTCTTCTATTTGTAACATCACAGGTAACTTTAGACCTTCTTTGATCTTCCTGGAGCTGATTGTTGGCTGAGTCCTTGCCATTTTGGCTATTCTTCTATCCATTTGGTAGTTTTTCGCTTTCTTCCACGTCTTTCAGGTTTTGGTTGCCATTTTAAAGCATTTGCGATCATTTTAGCTGAGCAGCCTATCATTTTCTGCGCTTCTTTATATGTTTTCCCCTCTCCAATAAACTTTTTAATCAAGGTACGCTGTTCTTCTGAACAATGTCTGGAACGACCCATATGCCTCAGAATTTCAGAGAGAAATGCACTGTAACCAGCATGTACAACATTTGCTGCCTTCCTTCCTTAAATAAGGGCAATAATTGCCACCTGTTTTTCAAAGAAAGAATGACCTCACTAATAGAACTCCACACTGCTTTTATTTTGAACATGCCCCTTTCAATTAGTGATTCAATTACACAGAATCAGCACCATGCATGTCAAGACAGTTGGGTCTGTTGGATTTCTATTACTCTACTACACCTGCTAGTAAATTATTTGCCATGTAGAAATATCATTTCTACCAAAAACAGTGATTGATCAGGTTAGTGATGTCTGACTGCTATTATTTTGAACACAACTGTATATGTGTGTGTGTATATATATATATATATATATATATATATATATATATATATATATATATATATATCTATCAGAAAACCAATATATTCAAAGTATTTATATTCAGTTAAATAACATGGAGGGGTCATGTTTTAGGTTAGTGAGTATTGGGATGATTGCAGATTGGGTCTTAATTTAAGTTACAAATGAATTATTTTTTATTATGTATTTTATGAATACAATTCCTGTATTTGTATATATATTTTTGGTCTATCTATACAGGGTTTGGTAATGTTTTATTATATTTTTTAATGAATTTATGTAGGTGGGATTGGGATGATGGCTATTTAATATATAACCATGCACGGTGTTCAATAGCCCATATCCACAACAACATGGCCACTAGATATAGAGTGTGTAGTTACAAGATGAAAGGAGGAAAGACTACAAGAATATGACCGTGGCAACCACTATATATACACATACGAATGGAACGACAGTGTCCAATCATATCCCCCTGAGGAAGCCACATGACCCTGTGACATGATGCGTAAGGGAGGGGCTTGATGACAACATGGTGCTCGCGGTACCAGGCAGAAAGGATTCAGTAACACTGACAATATTGTATTGGGAGTTCTAACAGGCTGAACATATCGGGTGTGATTGAGTACGCAAACCATGCGAGTGGTATTTTTTTTTTTTTAAATTGTTTTTAGAGATAAAGCACTATGTTTTGCTTATCTTGATATTTATGCTGAGTGGTGGAGTGTGAAGGTGGAGATGGTCTACCATTGACCCAGAAGGAGAAAGATACCTCAGCATACACCTCTACTTAGTCCTTTTAACAGGGACACAAGCGATATTTGACCAAACATTGCAGATGTTAGGTCAAACGCTCCAGCTGAGAGCCCAGCGATTGTATTGGTGATAGGACACACATTTAGGGAATAGATTTGGATGCATGGATGGAATATTTACAGATGCACCACTAGTTGATATTCAGTTTATACAGTATTATATGTTTTAATCACAGGATGATGATGGAAATGTAGATGGAAGCATAGTGTTTCAAATTAGCTGGAGTATAGCTTCAATTTGTTAGTATATTTAAATCTGCTAATACATCTAATATTCTCATCCCCCTCAGACTGACAATGCTGTCCAAAGGTGCCCCCTATACTCATTCATCCAAAGTGGGGCACTGAAATAGAGGAAGTGTGTTACTGGTCAGATCAAGTGAAAACAGAGGGGGCAAAGCCACCCAAAAAAAAAACCCCAACTAAACTGATGGATTCAGCAACTCTAATGAATGGTAAGCTGCAATATATTATATGTTTGGGTTTAATACTGTTTTAACCTGTTTCCACCTGACCTATAGTAAAATGACGGCCAGGCAGGCCCCTTGTCACTCCGGAAGGGCTTCATATAACGCCCTCCTGGTCACATCCCTCAAGCGGTGTGCCGATTTCCTCTTGGCTGCTGTGTCCCCTGCACAGGGCGCTTCCCTGATGTAGGTAAACAGTAGGTTTTCTATCACAGCCCATCACAAATGTAAACAAACAGCAGTAACTTACTGGTACAATTTCTCTTCCTCACACACACACACGGAAGGGAGGTCGGGCTCACCAGGACTCCTTCAGATCTATCAGAGCTGTCAGCTGCTATGTTCAGTTTCCTGCCCACACCTCCTTTGAAGCTGTACGGACGGAGTGTGGGCGAGCACAGGGGGAGGCAGAGCAGATCCAGCCTCTCTCAACGCCTATTGGTGCGGAGAATGGAGGGAGGGGCTGGGCAGTGGGAAAAACACAGCAACAGTGGATGGGGGGGGGGGGGGGAGCAAAAAGAAAATTGATTGATCAGGTATGATCTGTGCAGCCGTGACAATCAGTGATCTCCTGTATGGCTGCTGGAAGCCACTTCTCTCCCTCTTGCGGCTTCCAGCTGCTGCATTGAAAGCCATACAGGAGATCGCTGCTTGTCACTGCTGCGCCTCCTGCATACCCCTAATCCTGGCATTGCTCGCCGTCCCCACCTTATTTCCACTCACACTCAAGTGGAAATTATGAGGGCTGCAGGGATGGTTGGCAACTCTCCTCTGGGGAGGGGGGTTCAGGGCCCCCCTAATCTAAACTCCTGTCTCATACAGCCTCTCAGCATAGCCCATCAGCATACCTGTCAGTACAGCACATCAGTGTACCCGTCATGCAGCATGTCAGCACAGCCCATCTGTCAGCACATGCCTCAGGGAAGCCCACCAGTGTACCTGTCAGCACATCCATCAGGGAAGCCTATCAGTGTACCCGTCCTCAGTGCAGCCTATTCAGTGTACCCAGAACAGAGTCATACAGCCAAGATGTAAAAAAAAAAAAAAATTTCACTAGTTTGGAGGCTTTCAAAATCCTTAGCATGGACGAGAGCAGCGGGGAGCTCTCACCCTCCAATTCCGAGCCAGTAGAAACCAGGGGATCGTTGACCGAATCGGAAAAGGAAGCAGTACCTTTTAAAAGAGTAAGACGCTCTGAAGAGCAGGCAACAAGCAGCCAACGGAGCTGGACCCCAGGATGAAAGGCCCAGTTCCAGAACTGGAATATCACATCAGACCCCAAGAGTCAGGGCCCAAACATACCTCCCAGACGCTCTGGCAAACCCTTTATGGCTGCCTTCCAGCTCAGGATCAGCTACAATCCCCCCTTTCACTGCACAACCAGGCATGCAGCCCAACACAGAACATTTTTTCCCCAACTGATTTTTTAATTTATTTTTCCCTCATAATTTACTTCAATTTATTGTGGAATGCACTAACCTGTTTGCCCAACAATATATATCGAAGACAACCCCAGTTCACGCTATGCCCATCCATTTGAATGGAGACGGCTAACAGTAGAAGAGTTTAAATTGTTTTTGGGCCTTACAATCACCATGGGGCTTACAAAAAAAAAAAAAAAAAATGAATTACTTTCATATTGGTTCACCCACCCCATTCCCATATTTTCAGCTGTAATAACCAGGTCATGCTATAACAATAATGTGCATCCTGCATTTCAGTGATAATTCTCAGTGCCCTCCACCGCGATCAGCCTGGCTATGACAAACTATAAAATTCACCCGCTCATTAATATTTTTTTCTAAAATATTTGCTGAACATTATGTCCCTGACCAAAATATCTGTGTGGACGAATTTCTTGTCCACTTTGCTGGCCGGCTGGGAATCAAGTAATTCATTCCCAGTAAAAGGGACAGGTATGGACTGAAGCTCAACAAGCTCTGTGAAAGTGCCACGGGCTAAGTACATGCCTTCCATGTGTATGAAGGTAAAGACTCTCAGCTCCAGGCCCGAGTGCCCAACCTACATTGGCAAAAGTGGAAAAATTGTCTGGGGTCTGGCTTTTCCACTTTTCCAAAAGGGGTATCACATCTACCATTTTAGGCACCTGTACCTTGAGAAAACGATGGCCTGCAGTACCACCTGAACAAACAGGAAGCTCTTCCCACAAAATTTTGTGAACACAAGGCTACAAAGGAGGGAATCTGCAAGTCTGAGAAACAAGGAAATATTGGCCATGAAGTGGAGGGATAGGAGAGATGTTTAGGCCCTGTCCACCATCCGCAATGACACCATGGTGAAAACTGACGGAAGACGAGATCCCATCTGAAAGCCAGAGTATCTACAATTACAATCAATTCATGAGAGGGTGGATTTAAATGATCAGACGTTGCAGCCCTGTTTATCAACAAGGAGGTCCCTCTTCTGGTATAAAAAAGTTGCAATATATGTTTTCTACATGACCATTTTTAATGCATACATCGCCTATCAAAAGTCAAAGACCTACCACCTTCCTCAAATTTATAGATGTCGTCAGTGCCCTAATCTATTAGCAATGATCTCCACCACAAAGCATTTGCTCCGTTTGTGACAGCAGACTTCATTTCCCTGAGAATATTCCACCATCAGAAACTGGAAGAAGACACCCAAAACAAAAAATGTAGGGTATGCAACAGAGGGGGAGTTAGGAGAGACATCAGTTTGCATTGTCCCCAATGTCCCTCCCAATCAGGCCTCTGCATCGGAGACCGCTTCCGATGTTATCACACGTTAGTAAAATATTAGTTCCCCATATTTTTACCAGCCTGCAATTTCCCCATTTTTATCATATGTGCTTATCTTTTGCCTGCTGTCTTGATTGACCATGCCTCTGCCTTCCACCTTAATTGACCCTGGCCTGGTTACAGACAATGCCTCTGCCTGCCGTCTGGATTGTTTCTAAACCACATTTCTGCCTTCCACCTGAATTGGCCCTGTCCTGTTTATCAACTATGCTTCTGCCTGCCGTCTGGATTATCAACCAGGTTTATGCCTTCTTCCTGGACTGACCTCGGCCTGTTAAATCGACAATTTTTTTGCCTGCCGCTTGGATTGATCTTTTGCCCTGCTACTGTAGTACTGGGATTCAAGATAACACAGGGAGTCTCACATACTTGGGGGACTTCAGAGTAAACAGTTTTTGGTCTTCTCCGGGTTTTGCAATTCCCGTAACAGGGTCTGTTTGTCTGGAGGCTTCAAAGAGATTGGGGGGGGGGGGAAGGGGGGGAGAGACAAAGCCTCTACTCGTTCCCCAGTCCTACCTGACCAAGGCCCTACGCCTGATGTTCCTGCCTGCTGGTCCAATACTTTGGCTGTGCTGATCATATCGCTGCCTGTATTGACCCAGGACGTAAGGACCATGTTCCTGCCTGTTGCCTGGACCAATACTTTGGCTGTGCTGACCATATCTCCTCTTGCTGCCTGTACAGACCGAAGTTTTTTCAGACCATGTTCCTGCCTGTTGCCTGGACCAATATTTTGGCTGTGCTGACCATATTTGTGGCTGCTGCCTGTACTGACCCAATACATTTTATGGACTATGTTACTGCCTGCTGCCTGTTCTGACCCTGGCTTGTTAAACCACCATATTCCTGCCTGCTGCCTGGGAGATTCCTGTGGCTGCTGCCTGCTTCCTGGTCCAATGCTCTCCTCTGCGGGCAACTGCTCTACTAAAACCACAAGTAATCTTTTGTTTATCCTTTCTTCAGCTAGGCTGTGAAAGTCTCACATGCGGTATTGTCAAGTTCAGGAGGAGTAGCAAAATGTATTTGAGTAGAGAAGAAATATCTTATAAATTGACAACTTTGTGCAAAAAAAAAAAAAAAACAATTTTCTTTCCACATTTTCCAAAAACTTGGAATAAAAATTACAAGGTCAAGACACTCTTTATGCATGATAAAAAATATACCTTGGGATGTTTGCTTTCCAAAATGGAGGTCATTTTGTGGGGGTTTCCACCGTCATGGTGCTCCAGGGCCTTCAAAACTGTGATAGGTAGTCAAGAAATTAGATGAGTAATCTATGTCCCTTTCATGCTCCTGGAACACGTGAAGGTGCTACTTGGATGTTGGGTCTCTGTATGTGGCCAGGCTGTGGAAAAGTCTCACACACGTGGTATCGCCCTACTCAGGAGTAGCAAAAAGCATTTTGGGGTCAAATTCTTAGAATGGACATGCTGTATGTTAGAAATATCTTATAAATTGACAACTTTCTGTAGAAAAAAAAAGTTTTAATTTTTCTATCCACATTTTCTAAACTTTTGGAAAAAAATAACATGTTGAAAAGACTCATTATGCCTGGTAAAATATACCTTGGGAGGTTTGCTTTCCAAAATGGGGTCTTTTTTTGGGGTTTCCATCATCCTGGTGCTTCAGGGCTTTCAAAACTGATGGGTAGTCAGGAAATTTAGGTGTGCAATTTATGCCCCTTTTATGCTTCTGGAACGCATGAAGGTGCTACTTAGATGTTGGGTCTTATTACTTATGACTTATTTGCAAAATTTTATAATTGAAACAAAGAAAAAAACTTTTTTTTTTAATTTTCAGTCTTTTTTTTGTTGATAGTACAAAAAATAAAAAAAAACCCAATGGTGATTAATTTATACCAAAAGAAAGCTCTATTTGTGTAAAAAAAAAAAAAAGATAAAAATGTCATATGGGTACAGTGTTGCATGACTGCACAAATTGTCAAAGTGCAACAGCACTGAAAGCTGAAAATTGGGCTAGGTAGAAAAGTGCCCTGTATGGAAGTAGTTAAAGCCCCATACACATGATGAGAATATCAGATGAATGATTGTCTTTTTTGCATGCTAGTCTCATATCAAAAGTGAAGAGGTTACGAAAATTCTTGTATGACACAAACATTTGGAAGTGATGTAATGTATTGCATTTGTATTGTATTGTATTGTATTTTCTGATGAAAACTGTACTGATTAAACAAAAATCACACGAGAAAAATTTTCATTCTTGTCCCTTCAAATAATTTCAGATGAAAGCTGTGTACCAACAGTCAGATTATCATGCGATCAGAAAATTGTGCAAAAAATTCCGCTTTCAAAATGATCATGTGTACTAGATTTAAGGCAGAGTATATTCAAAGCTATTGCGACTGATGTGATATCTGCCTCCAGCCAGGGTTAATTTTGGTGAAACACAGCTTCTCCGCCCCTGCCTTATCAATGGGCACTAAGTAGAATGTTTCCTTGCTGGAAGTTCCAGATAAGAGCATCTAAAAACAGATAAGATGCAATTTGAATTTTTTTTATGTTTTGCTATATAAATGGGGTAAATAGGGACATGTAACTAATAAAAGGTAGGTATTATCCAAATATGGCTGCAAATGTGAAAATACCCTTTAATATGGACCATATAGCTCTCATTTAGAAAGTGCTAGTTGCTTACTATGCTAAAACTGCATATATGCAGACAAGGACATTGTTCCAACTTTTGTAACCAGCACAACAGGGAGGAAACTAGCATCTTAGAAGGAGAGCAGCAACAGCAGGGTTAACTTTTTTTTCCTGTTAAAGAGGACAATCAAAATCAAGGTGGTATCTATGTTTCCTCTGCATATTCATGTCTAAATACATGTGCACAGCAATCATACAATCATCTCATGTAGCTGTATGTGTATTCCATGTAAGCAATTACAAAAAACACATTTACACAAACGCAGCACTTAGACCTTTCAAATCATAAAATTAAATATTCTAACAAGTGTTATGCTACAGAGAGGCCTGGAAAAAGTTGAGGTTGAGCAACAACTAGAACACTGCTGTTCTTTTATTCCTGCCCTACATGAGCAGCTGTTGCTATGGCAAGCTCTATGCATATAGCCAGGGGCAGTTCTCTACATGTCACATGGAACATACACACAGCTGTGTTAGCAAATCAGTGTATTGTGTACAGGGGTTGGCAGCCACAAGGGATTGTCCATAGTATAATGGCTGACTTCTGCACCAATTGTCTGCCACTCAGATTGCTCCCCTAAGCATTAATTGTAATAAGTAACTACATCTGTTTGGGAGCCTAGCAACTGGAGTGCACAAGATGCATTATATGGCCATCTGCCAAAAGTGGACCACTTTTGACCTATGCAATAGAATTGTAAAAGCAGTGTTGATTGTCTGTTTTTAAATAGACTAACGTGCCTCACTGAACTCCCAAACTATAACCCATAAGTGATTACAATGTTTAGAAGGGCATTTTTATAAAATAGGTATGGATCATAGCTACAAAGATGTTATGTGGGAACAATGTATTTTTTTGGGATGTATATATTATGAAATATTATGTTGGTTTGATTGTATTTTTTATTTTAGTGCTTGCATTTTCTGACAAACAGCCTCAGTGATTCACACTGTGCTTGACTTTGCTAGGTATCAGCATCTGATTGCCCATGAGATCTGGATTTACAAATCCCTGTTATATGTTCTTTTAAACAATGTATTCTACAATAATGAAATGAAGAAAAAACATTGAATCATGACAAACCATGCAGCACCACCTAATAATTCACAATGCCTTTATAGTCTATCAGCATTTGTAAGATCACGCAAACAATGGTCAGGCTAAATGTCGGTTTCATATACTTAGGAAGTAGGTTTCAAAAGCGTTCCTTTTTTGCATAAATAAAATTTCCTATAGAAAATGAACAGAAAAGTCAACATTTTATAAATAATGGCAATTTTTCTTTATTTACTTGAAGGTGTTTTGATATTAAATTTCAGCTGCTGGGCAAGTTGTCCACTACTGACCTTTAACATACAGAAATAAGCAGAGTTCTGCCATTTTGTATGCTTCAAAAAAGCAGAAAACTAAAATCTTTCTATATAAAAAAAATAAATTAAACACTTAAAAAAAAAAAGAAGATACATCTAAAAGGAGGTTTATAATAATTTTAACTAAAGAGTTGCTAAGAAAGTCATCAGTTATTTACTTCAGATCTGCACCAAAACAAAACCCCTCTCAACCCTCCCCACCCTTCAGTCAAGAAACAGTGGGGGTGATTTACTAAAATTGCAGACTGCAAAATCTGGTGTAGCTCTGCATATAAAGCAATCAAATTCCAGCTTTTTTTGTCAAAGCTGAATTGAACAAGCTGAACTTAGAAGCGGATTGGCTACCATGCACATCTGCACCAGATTTTGCACTCTTCACTTTTAGTAAATCAACCCCAGTGGGACTTGCAAAGGACAATCTAGAGTGGTGGGATGCATGCAGGCTCTGGGCAAAATATTCTCTTTTGTTTTGGACAGTGTAGGGAATGGTTAAAACCAGTCAAGTTTTTATTCCTAAGTCTGTCTCCTTACTTCCTGTGATGAAAATTCTTTATTCAGCGACAGGAAATCCCCCTAAAGCCATCCATAGATGGAGCGAATTTCTTTCCTGCAACTACGGGTTGCAGGAAAGAAAATATCTCGAATTCTCCATCAACACTGACTGACTGAATCCCTCCTGCCTTTGTGATCTCCCAGGGGTGAGTGGGAAATGTTGAGCTGTCCCCGCCGGGAGAACACAGTGATTAATGCTAGTGGCTATAATAGCCACTAGCAATAATCACGTAAAATCCGACAGGCTGGTTGTACCCAAGTTGATCAATTTCCCCTTACCACCTGGGTAACATTTGGGATTCTCCATTTTTGTTCCCTTGACAATGGTCACCAGTACAAATAGAAAGGTGAATTTACCCAGTGGGGACATAATAACAACCGTACAATATATTGACCCCTCTGCTCTCTGACAAAAAAGGAAGGGTTAGTTATAGATACATCTTTAATATAATAAATACATCTGAAATACACCTGAAAGTATTCGATGTAATAAACTGAAACATCGATACTACATTTAGCAGCTGCCACAAGCCACATCATAAACACTATTACTTTTCAAAACTCAACTACACAGTATAGATAACTTTGCATCTTTATAAATACAGAATAAGTACCACACTATACTGGAGGATAGTAGTTCAACATCAGCTTAGGAAAACATTTTTTCTTTTCTGACTTCACTTGGTTGGATCAGATGCGTATTTAAACTCCTAAAGCCTAACTCCAGGTTTGTTTGGGCCAAGCCGACTCAAACTCTTTCCTTCACTAACTGCTGCGGCCAGTGCATGTGCTGTATAAAACTGTATGCAGTATGAATGCCATTTCCGACAGTGGTGCAGAACTTACTGTATGCTACTGGATCAAAACTGATTCAGGTGGACCACTTGCTCAGCCATTCACAGGAAGCCTTGTATTTTGTCACTGAATACATAGCTTCCACCAATTGGCTGAGATATATTGTGACATCATCCGCCCACCTCTCAGCCAATCAGTGGAAGCCTTGCAATCATCGAAAACATACAAGGTTTTCTATGAATACTGAGTGACGTTCAGCAGGTCTCAATATTGTTCTGACAGCAGATGGACGACCTGTACCTCTGCCAGACCACAGTGCTGCATACCGATTCATTGAGTCCTCTCTATCCCATACTTGAGACAATATTTAAAAAAACTTTCCAGAGACTCAATTCTTTTTTTTATAATTTCAAAGTCCGCTAAATATAATCGTTCTGTGTGTGAAGACGACAGATACTCCCTTTCTTCAAACCTAAAAACTGATCAGCAGGAATTATTATTGTCATGCATTTTTATAAGTTTTCTAATGCAGGTAAAATGCACTAAATTTGTTTTCAATCGGGTCTGTTACCATGAACAGGTTTTCCCATTAAGCTGAAAGAGTGTCTTTTAAAAACACAACGGGTCTGAAAGCATTCAGCAAGCTATGTTATGAACGGGCCCCAAAGCTGCACAATTCTAAAGCTGATGTACATACAGTGGGAAAAATAATTATGTGATCCCCTACAGATTTTGTAAGTTTGTCTACTTACAAAGAAATGAAGGGTCTATAATTTTTATAATAGATATATTTTAAATGAGAGACAGAATATCAACCAAAAATCCAGAAAAAACATGATACAAATGTTATAAATTGAGTTGCAGTTCAGTGAGTAAAATAAGTATTTAATCCCCTACCAACCAACAATAATTCTGGCTCCTACAGACTGGCTTTGTGCTCATGGGGTACAGATTAGTCCTGCCAATTTAAGAAGATGCTCCTAATGCCAACTCATTATGTGTATAAAAGCCACCTGTCCACAGAATCTCTTTCTTCCATTCAAACCTCACCATCATGAGCAAGACCAAAGAGCTGGTAAAGGATGTCAGGGACAAGATCATAGACCTGCACATGGCTGGAATAGGCTACAAGACAATCAGCAAGCAGCTTGGTGAGAAGGAAACTACTGTTGGAGCGATTATTCGCAAATGGAAGAAATACAAAATAACCATCAATCGTCCACGTTCTGGAGATCCATACAAAATGTTGCCTCATGGGGTAAGGATGATCATGAAATAAAATGAAGGATCAGCCCAGAACTACATGGGAGCAGCTTTCTCAAGACAGTTGGGACGACAGTCACCAAACAAACCATTGGTAAAACAATAGCGGCCATGGATTGAAATCCTGCAGCGCCCACAAGGTCCCCCTCCTCAAGAAAGCACATGTACAGGCCCGGCTGAAGTTGGCCAATGAACATCTAAATGATTCAGAGAACGATTGGGAGAAAGTGCTGTAGTTAGGTGAGATCAAAATTGAGCTCTTTGGCATTAAATCGACTCGCTGTGTTTGGAGGAAGAAAAATGCTGACTATGACTCCAAGAGCACCATCACTACAGTCAAGCACGGAGGTGGAAACATGCTTTGGGGCTGTATCTTTGCCACATTGAGGGGCGAATGGACGAGGCCATATTTGTAAAATCTTGGATGAGAACCTTCAGCCAGAACACTGAAGATGGGTCGTGGATGGGTCTTCCAGCATTACAATGACCCAAGGCAACAAAGGAGTGGCACAAGAAGAAGCACATTAAGGTCATGGGGTGGCTTAGCCAGTCTCTAGACCTTAATCCTATAAAGAATTAATGGAGGGAGCTGAAACTTGTTGCCAAGCGACAGATCAGAAGCCTTAAGGATTTAGAGAAGATCTGTAAAGAAGAATGGACCAAAATCCCTCCTGAGATGTGTGCAGACCTGGTAACCAACTACAGGAAATGCCTTACCTCTGTGCTTACCAACAAGGGTTTCTCCACCAAGTAGTGTTATGTTTTGCTTGGGGTCAAATACTTATTTTAACCTACCGAACTGCAACTAAATTTCTAACATTTGTATCATGTGTTTTTTGGGGATTTATGGTTGATATTCTGTCTCTTATTTAAAATCCAGAAATGATAAAAATTATAGACATTTCATTCCTTTGTAAGTGGGCAAACTTACAAAAACTGCAGGGGATCAAATAATTATTTGCCCCACTGTAACTAGATTAATATCAATATATTTATTGGTCAGGTCCATTTTCTATGCTGATTAATATTTGATTAAAAACTATCAACTACTGAATGCCACAAACCACCCCGCAGTCCAATTGCAACCATTTCATTTTAACTACTCATAATCCAGTTGTTCTGCTATGGCCAAATACAAATATTTAACTTGGGAACTGATGAATCTGCAACACTTCAGGTTTCAATGTGTGGGCAAAGGGTTTGGATAACCAACTACTGGATCACGCTCCTCAACATAACGACATACCGCCAGATAAGGGAAATTTATCAAAGCCTCTCACGGCTAAGACTAGTCAGACTTCTGCATGAGAGGTGTGGTGTGTTTTTCCTGCATTTTACATGTATAAACATTCATAACAAGAACACTGCACATTTTCCCCCAAAAACAACCCCACACAATAGCTGTTAAAATAGAACAAAAAGGCATAACTTTACTTCATTCTGGATAGTATTATAACCCGTGTCAGTTTCTTGACAAATATGTCCCATTGGGGAGATTTCCCTTCACTTCCTGCCCCATAGCCAAAACAGAAAGTGAGAAGAAATCCCTCCAAAGCGAGGGAATCCCTGGTTGTCACCAGAACTAAAAATCTTACAGGTACTCTAGTTCCTCCACCCCACAAAAAAAAAAAAAAATTAAAAAAAAATTGTTTTGCCTTCAGGTATACCTTTAATGGCAAAAACAGACATGCAGGATATATGTCTGGGGAACAATGAAGCTAGCTCACTGCAAGTTACACTGCTATATTCAAATGGGGCTTTCAATGGCTTCGTCAGAGACCGGTGTTTTAATCAATGAAATATGGTCTTCAGCCAGTGTTACCAAAACCTGCCTTAAGTCAAACGTAACTGTGTGTGGGTATCCACAAAACACAAGCTGTTCGGCCATATTTCAGGACAGCTTTAGAAACGACTACCACACACTCCAGTAGATAAACTATTAACACTCTTCAATCCTTTGCAAGTCCTTTACGTGCTATCAATGTACACGACTTAACTTCTGGGGAAAGGTCAGAGAGCATGCCAACATAACTCAAATAAAAGTCTTGTGTGATCTATAAATATAGACAGTTCGTTATACCATGGAGTGTCCTCCATAGTCTGTGAAGCAGAAAGAACTGACATGGGTGTGATGCATTCATGCAGGAAGGAGTCTAATATGTGAAGTGAATGAGTCCAGGTAGCATGAAGGCAGATATATCCACTGCAGCCTTAGCAGCACAGGAGCCAACGACTGAGCAACCATTTGCATATCCTTTTATGCCTTATACTTCTCCTTTCCATCTTCGCTAATCACACAGATATGCTGAAACACAAGACACAAAAGGTTATTCAGTGTGTAAAAAGTAAAACATATTGATAGCCTTTTCTTAGTGGCAGCCTTATTAAATGGTTTACATTGCTGAAAAATGTTTATATTTACATTATTTTCACTTTTGCCATTAACGTAGAACAAAATCCAAAAAAGCTGCTGTGCTTACTCAGCCTGCCTACTCACATGCAGCAAGAGGGTTGTAAATACCACATCTTGAAAAAATATACCACAGGTTGACGCCCAACTAAATGCACCATTACAAAATGCTTTAGTCATTATAAAAACCATCACATCATTAAAAAGCTTTCAAATCACAAAGGACCCAATGTATCTACAAACCCAAACACTAGGAGCAGTGTTAATTTTGAAGGCAAATTTAGCGTTAGTTATAGTCTTTTGACTAAAATGCCATTTTAGGTTTAACTGTATTTTAGTCATATTTCAGTCAACTAAAAACTCCAGTACAATTTAGTCAACTAAAATCAAATAATGTTAAATTGTAATGCATTATTTAAGCATTTCAATATAATTTCCAAACTCATTATATACTCCTGGAGTAAAAATCTAAAGTAGTTCTAAAGACTTAATACACACACACACACACACACACACACACACACGTGCAGTGGTTTTGCACAGAGCAACCCAGATCTTCCTCTTCTAGGGTCCCCCACCGGCACTCCTGGCCCCTCCCTCCTGTCGGGTGCTCCCACAGCAAGCAGCTTGCTATGGGGCACCCGCTGCTTAGCGTGTCCATTCACACATGGAGCCACAGCTTGGCCTGCCCCCTCTCTCTTCTCATTTGCTCACTGGCTGTGATTGACAGCAGTGGGAGCCAATGGCTTCCTCTTCTGTCTCAGCCAATAAGGAGAGAGAGTACCAGGATAGCCGAGACTCCAATGCACATTGCTGGATCGAGAGGGGGGGCTGGGGGGAAGCCGCACAGAGAAGGTTTTTTACCTTCCTGCACAGAATGCATGAAGGTAAAAAAAAACCTTGACCCTTTACAACCACTTTAAGGTTTGAACATGCACTTCAGACATAGATTTAGCCATTGTGATATATAACCAATGTTAATTTTGAAGTCAAATTTCGATTTAGTATCAGTCCTTTGACTAAAATGCCATTTTAGTTGTATTTTCTGAATTGTTTTAGTTGAAGCAGAAATGAGATCAGCTGTTGTAAAGATAACCAAACTACAAAACTAGACAAACTAACTGAAACGTATACAATATGAACTGTCAAAATGTTGTCAGTTTCAAATAGTTGCACCTGACCAAAACATGTAAAAACAGAAGTCACATAGGTATATTATATGCTGTAAAATCAATGCATGCTGTGTTAAACACTTACATTCAAATCTCTAAAATATTCATTGTAGTCTAGAGCATAGCCCACAACAAACTTGTCTGGCACTTCAAATCCTACAACTAAAAAGAGAAAACATTTTACAAAAGAGATAGCCAACAAGAAACTGCTTGCCTGGTTTTATTAGTAATTGGATCTACAATTTGTTTTAGAAGCAATAGATATCATTTAGGGTGTATGTTCACCCATAAGGGATCCTTCCATATTGGTTGGTTTGGTCTAGTTAAATTCTTTTTGCTATGAAGCACCACTGACATAACTTACCTGTGCCGAAGAATGTCTCATGTCTGGCTGGCTTCTCATAGTTTAGAAATGTTCTCCCCACAGTGCTGATCTTCTAGCACTGCTGGAGTTAAAAATCACTCACTGCAAGAGTAAAAAGAGTTGTGGCACTCACCTGCCTCCTCCATTCATAGAACTTGCAGTATTCTTTACCAGAATGCAAACTATTTTTTGATTGGAGGAGGCAGAGCCTGTCATTCATCTGCCCATCCTCCATTCACAGAATAGACATGTGACAACACTTCATTACAGGTAAATTGTCTCTGGTGCTGCATAGTAAAATTGTTAGGACAGACTGTGTTAAAACATAATACATACAAAAGAGAACCAAGTAGGATTTTTCAGTCCTGAAGTTTTCAGAAAAGAGCATGTGAAGCAGCAATGGTAAAATATCTTAATATTTTTAGTTGTGCTATGTGAATGAAAACATTTAACAGAAATAAAATGGGCATTATCCCAGTTTGGCTCCTGAGAGCAAAAGTAGAAATACACTGATATTTTTTGAAGAATTCCATGAAACTAATTGAATGGGAAAAACAATGTCAACAACCCAAAAGGCAGCATGTAGAAATGTTCGAATGAATCTTACTGTGTCATGCTGGTTGGTGTAAGGGGTGCTATTAGAAACAATTGTTTTACATCTAAGACATTCAGCAAACTGTATGACAATGATGACCATGAAAATGAGCAATAAATCTTTAAGCATTTTGTAAAATGTGAATGCTCAGTGAGGAAACGGGCTTCTAGTTCTGGACTTAAAGCATGATTAAAATCAAAACGTTTTTTCAGATTTGGTTAGAATCATTGTCCGGTTTTTATTGCTGTCTGCATTCCTGTTAGGGAGATTCACTGCTCTCCAACTGTCTTGATTGCCAGTATTGCTGGGAGTGAAAGTGAGAGTAAATCCAAAATTCTGAGCTGCCACCAGAGATAGCAAAAACAAATAAAACTGGCAGCGACTCTAACCTTTTCCTATTGAAAATGAAAAATATTTGCTTTCAGCTGTTTCTTCTGGCATATCACATACATTGTGGCATTGCAGAAGCAGGCATTGTTCTGAGGAACAGTGCCACAACCTGCATTTGTGCTAGAAGCACACTCTCAGCATACTCTCAGCATTCAGCCCATGCTGTCAGACAGCTCCTGGTCTCTCAATAATGATTGGTAGCTTGGAGGAACAGCTTACGATCGCTGTCATAGCCTGTGGTTGGCTATCAGTCAGTAAAGTCTGCCTCAGTTTAACCATTTGACGCCTGGCCAATAGCCATATGGCATCCGGAAAAATGCACTGGCTTTCCGGGAGGCCGCCATATGGCATACTCCCGCACATGCGCAGTTCGCACGCTTGCAGAGCCGCGCAATCTGTCACCGGCCGTGTACCTCGGACACGGCCGATGACAGATCTGAGTATCGGCTCCGTTGCCGGTACCATGTGACCTGCTGTGACCAATCACAGCAGGTCACATGACAGTTGTATACAATGGATGGCTTCATTCATGCCATCCATTGTATACTAGTGTCTAGCTGTGAATGGTCACAGCTAATCACAAAAAAAACAAAAACAAAAACAACAACCCCTGAATGAATCGATGTCATTCAGGTAAATGCTTGCTTATAGCAAAGTAATTCTTTGCTATAAGCATATTGTGTAAAAAAAAAAAAAAAAAATACTGATCACTTCCCAAAGTAGTACAATGTTACTATGGTAACATTGTACTACTTTGGACATAGTGAAATATGAAAAAACAAATCTTAAAAAAAAAAAAAAAAGTAATAAAAAAATGTAAAATAACAAAGATAAAAAAAAAATATATATATTTTTTTCACACTGTAACCAGTCAGTGTCCCTGATCACCGTCATGCCAGTTATATGATGACGCTGTACTGCACTGACAGTATGTAAAAAAAAAAAAAGTGAATTTTTTTTTTATTTTTTTCATTTTCCAAAAAATGACAAAAAAAATACAACTTCAAAAAACTCGCCATGCCTGTTATGAAATACATCGGACTGTCTACTTTGCAAAAAGGGGTCATTTGGGGGATATCTGTACTGTTTTGACATTCTTGGACCTCAAGAAATTAGATTGGCTGTCAGTACTTCAGGACTGATCAATATTCAGATCTATACCATAGTTTGTGAACTCTATAACTTTCCTACAGACTAAAAAATACATCCTAATTTGGGTTATTTTCACCAAAGACATGTAGTAGAACACATCTTGGCCTAAATTTATTAAGAACAGTTATTTGTAAACTTTTATAACAGAAACAAAGAAAAACATGTTTTTTTTTTCAAAATTTTCAGTCTTTTTTTGTTAATTTAGCAAAAAATAAAACCCCGGCGGTGATTAAATAAGTTCTAGTTGTGTGAAGAAAATGATAAAATTTTAGTTTGAATGACAATTGCGCGGTCATACATTGTACCCAAAGTGTGACAGCGATGAAACCTGAAAAATGGCCTGGGCAGGAAGGGGGTAAAATGCCCGGTATTGAATTGGTTAAAAAAAAAAACAGTGTGTAAAAACACAGTATATAGGAATATAAAATAGATCAAGCCTTGAAAGGTTAGTGTCAGGATCAAAAGGTCATAGTCAGTATGTTTATATTTGTGTCATGGTGATGGCTAGAAATATGCAAAGTTTTTAATTTTTTTTTCTTTTAATTTATTATTTTGGGCCACTTTTTCTGATTAAAAAAAAATGGGTAAAAGGTACTATGTCCCTAATGCTAATTTAAGTGTCTCCTGCTGCATTTTTCACAGAAATAATGTAACAGCAAATCCACAATAACCTACTTTGCGCAATACAAATGCAAAAAATCACTGCAGGAATAATACCAAGGTATTTATGTAAAAAAAAAAAAAAAAAAAAAAAAAAAAAGTTTAGTAGGAGTCAGACCTGCCCACTATTTAACTACTTTCTCATCTATGGCCAATGCTAGGTCTCGTGCACATCAGGTTTGTGTTCCCCTTGCTATAGAAATCAAAAAAGCAATGTAAAAGCAGTTCAATGCAACTTAGCAGCATGAGGAAGCAACCTAAAGCTGGCAGATACAGCACCAACAACATCACTTATGTGTACAGCTATGTATCCATTTTACCTCCAGGTGGCGGATCGGATAAAAATTAGGATTTTTGGTTTACCTGTATAATCCTTTTTGGAGTATATCAAACACAACCCCTCTCTGCTCCCCTAAGCCTTAGTTTTGTAGAACAAAATAGGGAAATGGGAAGGGAGCAACAAGGGAAGCTCTCAGTGCCCGTTCATATATATGCGGAGTGGATGCGCTTTGAGCCGCATCCAATCCGCATGACATGTGAAATAACATTGCTTCCTATGATACACTGCCAATGCAAAGTCCTGTACAATTTCTGAGCAGTGCGGTCCGGTTCAGGTGCGGACTACAGGCTATTGACTTCTATGGGAACCGTTTCTAAATCTGACGTGTGAACAGGATAAAATCCTGAGCTGGTCCTGTCCTGAACCTGATGTAAACCTGACCTGAACTGGTGAACAGCTACTGAGCTTCAATCGGCACCGCACATGTGTGAATCAGCACAGAGAGAAGGAAGTTTCCAAAACAGACAAGACCATTTTAAAAACCGTAATAAACCTCACAAAAAAAAAAAAAAAAAACAAAAACAAAAAAAAAAGTATATTGTAGATTTTGTAGGCTTTTTTTTGTTAATTTTCCCTGGTGATTCAGCCGTAAAGCACTTCCTGTCTTAGGGTGTCTACTTTGCCATTTGCTGAGAGTGCAGATCAGGAGCCAATCGGCAGACCTTTTTTCGTCATGCTCCTTTGACAGAAGGCGGCCAAATGGCCAGCTACTGTCGGACCAGCTGCTTTCCACACAGGTCAAATGTCGGACAGTTTCTATTAAACCTGCCAATGCCTCCCGACATTCGGCCCATGTGCACTAGGCTTAAGCAGGGTATACACGTACAGTTTTTTCCAATCAACAAGCAGGTTGAACAAAACAAAAAAACAAAAAAACAAAAACAAGAAAAACCCAAAAAACACTGACAGATCCCTGCATCAACACAATAGCCATTGGCTGGAAGAGCTAATCAAATGCTGGATTTCCAGCATAAGAGACAGCAGTACACATGGACTGAAAGTTGACAAGTTCCGGCTAAATATACCCAGCTTTAAATGAACTTGACCAACAAACTGAAGCCGAACTCCAGCTAATATTTTTTTCCTTTGGGATTAAAGTGGTTCTAAAGGCTGAACGTTTTTTACCTTCCTGCATTCTATTTAGTAAAAAAAAACAAAAAAACCACACATTACGATCGCTTTAAGGTTGACCATTTTAAGCACCCCTTGTCACTAATGGTTTGTCTCAACCCTCTTACTGCTACTTTGTTTGGACAGGTTGGTCTGTTAAGATAAGTTGAAAAATAAACTTACTGGCTGGATCACCAGGTGAAAGGAAAAAAAGCCTATAAAAAGAAAAAAACTGATGCAGCCACCACATCTAGGAAATGGTGAGCTGTAAATTTAATAGATTTTTGTTTTTAGGTTTAATGCTATAAGGTGCTTTAGGGTGACACTGAGACAAGAAGTTCTGCACAGGCGGAACAAGACATGTGACACTCTGCACAAACACTTTAACCAAGGAATGAGACATGATAGATCTCTGAATCAGAATGGCCAAGGCTGATATCGGTCCCTTGTTGATAATTCCAGAGACTTGTCCACATCAGACTGCAGAAAGGCTAAAATGCGTTGCCAGCGTTACATCTGGTGAAAACGGCGTTCCATGTACAATGGTATGTTTTCCTGGAGGTGGACTTTACTAGCCTTAAGGAGGGTAGAGATGAAAAATTCCAAAACTTCTCTGTCCCTCAGGACCTGGGCTTCAGCAGCCATGCCATCAAAGCTAGCGTCCAAAAGCCAGGATGAAAAAAACTGGACCTTGCAATAGCAAATCTGGCTAATCTCAAAGTGCCCACAGCTTTTAGGATGTCTGCAAACCATTCTCTTCTGACCAAAAAGGTGTTATGAGATTCAACGGAATGGTCTTTTTCCTGTACAACAGGTGAGGAAGAAGCTGCAGAGAAGAAGGCATAGATCAGTGAAAATAGATCCCAATGATTCACCAGGGCTTCTACAACAAACTCGAGAAATCCTTGCTTCAAGACATGAACCAGTCAAGTTTGCTAATGAATCTGGTTGCCAAGAGAACCAGACTTGGAATGCCCCACCACAAACTAATCTCAGCAAATACTCCCAGGTGAAGAGACAATTCTCTCTGATTTGGCTGCTGACAGCCAAGTTCGTCTGCCAATTTTCCATGCTGAGAATATCTGTAGCAGGAAGGGATCAGAGCATGTCTGCCAATTTTCCACACTGAGAATATGCACAGCAAAAAGGGCCCAAAACATACAGTTCTGCCCAAGACAAGATCAGGTTCAAGTCTTTCTGAGCAGAGTGACTTCTTGGCCCATCTTGATAGCTAATGTATGCCACAATCATGGCATTGCATGCCTGCCTCCTTATGGGAAGACCCTGAAGGTGGATGGATTGTGTAGAAGAACCAACTAAACTGCCCAAAGTTCCAGGATATTGAGTAGCAACTTTCACTCTTCTAACAACCACGTTCCCTGACTTGACCTGAGAGGTCTGGGACACCTCCCCATCCCGACAGGCTGGCATCCATCGTCAAAACCTTCCAACTCATCGGAAGAAAGGCTCTTCTGGTATCCATCATCTTCACGGATATTCACCTTTTCAGAGCTGACTTGGTCTTGGGAGTCAAAAGCGTAAGCAGATCCAAAAGACACCTGCGGCGTGTCCCAACAGAATAGAATAAAGAGCTAAGGAGTGAAACTTTGCAAGGAGAACTGCATTAAAAAGGTAGTTACCATCTTCCTCAACACCTTCATGAAGGTCAAATTGAGAGACTTTCCAAAAACCTCAGAGACTCTACCTGAGCCTGAAGACACAGGCATTTCTCCTGCAGATCCAGTACCTTCGCCAATACTGTGTTGAACATTACACCCGTGTTGAACATTACCAGGTATCCCCACACTGTGTAGATCAGGAGATGCAAGACATGTGTACTGCGTTCAGGGACTGGACAAAATAGAGCTTGCACATGATGTCATCTTCACTCTCTTACCTGTCAATTAAGGCCTGAGAACACAGAAAATATCATCTATCCCAACAATTACCCAACTGTAGGAGGTACAAGATGGAGTCATTAAATCTCGGCTTCTGAGAGAGGTTGCACTGCTCACCAACCCATATTCTCCCACAATACATCGCATCATGTGAATGCATGGTGGAGACCCTGTCATTCAGCTGGTCCTTCTCTATTCACAGATCACAAGGTATTGTGTGAGAATATTAATACAAACTCTCTGAATGGCGGAGAGGGCAGAAGGGGTTGGGCGAGCAGCACTACAGAACCGGAAGACAGCCACTCCTAGCAGTAATTGGCAGCTATGAAGGAAGCACTGAAGGATTGATTTGTATCAGAATCAGCAGCCTGCAGGTAATGGGATACACAAAGCTATACATAACTAATATGTTTGGTGCTGTACTAAAAAAAAATTAAAAAAAATGTATTTCAGTTTTAAAACACAAGTCTTCTGTTCAGTCTAATGTCCAACACCAAAGTACAATGGCCAAAAACAAAAAGGTCAAAACTAACTAAACCGTTCACTATACAAAGAACGTCTACAAATAGACTATCAAATGTGAATTCTGAATTATAGCAATAAAACTACTTACAATCAGGTCTATATCCGACACTCCTGGGAGTTCTTTTAACAAGCAAGCTGCAGGAAAAAGAAACTGTTGAATAGAAACAGGGAAAAAAAAAACAAAAAAAAAAACAGCACACACTACTGATACAATGCGACCAGTACTACAATACAGATGTCCATTGACACACACACAGAATAGAATGCATTAAAGGTAAAAAAACCTTTAGAATCACCCTCTATAGTGTGTACTTTTCCCTACCCAGGGTACTAAATGTAATTTCTCTCTATCAGCACTAGTCACTTCTGACAAGTTTTCCCTGACACAAAGAGGAAAAAAAAGTGACAGAGGAGGGGTCTCCAGCACACAGCCTGTGATTGACAGCCTCAGCTCTCTTCCTGTATGCTGTGTGAAAGGGGGGTGTGCCTTCCCTCTAATCAACTCTCCTCACTGAGTGCAGAGTGTAACTTCAGCTCCCTGTCCCCTGCTTTTTGGAAGCCCAGACAAGCTATAAAAATCTGCACTTTGAATGGATGTAGAGGAGAGAAGACAGCAGAATAACAGGAGCAACTTACGTAGGAGGATTTGTTCCATCTCTATGCATCACCTGAGGCTAGTCACTTAATTGGGTGAGGGCTTACAACCACTTTAAATGCATGCATTCATAACACTTAGCTTGTAGACCATGAGCTTTTTAGTTTCAAAATCCAACAGTGCCTGTGTGCGTAATTAATTATTCTTCTATTGGCTCACGGAAACAAAAAGGTAGTAAGTGGCCTTGCCACCTGCTGTCTGTAAATTAAAAACATTTCTAATTTATCTGACAGAGAAAAAAAAAAAAAAACTTTCACTAAAGTCCTAAACATAAAGAAAAATATGCAAACGCGTACATTGCATTGAGGAAAAATGAGGAGCCATAAACTAAAGTTCTGATTGCCCACAACAAATCGCAGGAACTGCTGATGCAGGGGTGAAAATGGGGATATGTAAATTGACCTCTATTGAAGATAAAAATTCCCTTTATTGCAGCAATGCAATTAGAGACCAGTTTGATTCCATACAAAATGTCTAGACCTGCAAGAAGGTGATGAAAACTTTCAAGTCTAGGATGGAGCAAACGCCACCAATGGGCTTCAGAATCAGAAACCGGTTCGAAAAAACCTGAAACTGTTCCTTGGAGGGAACTGGCACAATCAATCCCGAAAAAACGAAGTTGATGTAAGGCAGTCTCAAGGGCCTGCAATCTCATCGGAGAGGCAGAAATGTTGGAGGGCAAATTGGGGAGCGGTAGGGAGAGAAACTCCAGCTTGTACCTATGGGACACCAAGTCTTGGACCCAGAGACCTGAAAGGCCCTGAGCTCAGGCAGCTGAAAGCCAAAAGACAGCCATCCCCCCAACATGTAATAGTGGTGGCGTCCCTTCATTACTAGGGCAACTTTGTGCAAGACTTGGCTGGCATGGACAGTCAAAGACTTGTGACAGAACTAAGTGGAGTACTAGATCCATGAAGCGAAGGTCTGGGAGAGAACAAAACAAGTCTTCCCAAACCTCAAAGCAGCGGACTTCACCATGGATGCCTCAGCTTACTTTACTGGATAAAAGTACTTTTTCTCCCTGACTTCCTTAATAAAAGTATCTTGCGACTCCATGAAGCTGAATCCTAAGCATTTGTTACAAACTGCCCCTGCAGACCAATTTTGCAGTCAGAGAACCCTGTGAATATGTATGGATATGAAGGAGGAAAGGATGAACATAGCGTACCTTGTCATTTCCTGGAGGCCCACAACAAATCCACCCAGGGGCTGTGTGTCTGGGTTGTGAAGGCACTGACTAGAGATCTCACTGAGGTAGAGCGCTTTTACAGGCTCTGCCAAAGGGAGACCTATTGGATCTACGCCATCAACACTCTGTCCCTCTGCAGGCCTCAATGAGGAATTAGAGGTTGCCACCATCCTTTAACAAATAACTTTCATGTTCCACTCTATTTACAGGTTTCCCTTTGTTTGCCATCTTTAGATACACCATTCTAGTAATTATTGCTATCTAGAGACGTACTCCCATGTTCCTGACAGTATCTTGCTATATATTATTCTGACTAAATGATTATTATCTACAGGTTCTTCATCTATTATGGTTATGTGGGTGATCTGGAAATTTAATAATTTTTTGTGGGTGGACTACCTTAGAAAAGTACTCGATATGGTTGATCTAGTCCATAACACATGTTAATGCTTATATAATAGTATTTACTTGTCTCCTATGACGCATACTTTAGGTTATTCTGTGCATATAGATACAACTGGTTCCCCCTCCATCCTACCCCTTCACTTTTCCCATTTTTTTTCCCCCTTTCTTCCCATTTCTCCCTTTCTCCACTTTTTATCCCCACATAATTTCCACTTTCTTCCATCTTTGCCCATTGCCCTGTTGGGCATAATGAATCGAGTTGAATTTTTATCTCCCTCTTTATCATTCACTTCACATACATATAAACATAACTAGCTCTTTATGAGTTTACCTTTATTCCTAAATCTGTTATTGTGTAAGGACTACAATATACACCGTTATATCATAACCTTACATCACACACACAAATTTATATACACACACACACATTTTAATATACAGTATGCATATGTATATATTTATGTAATTTTCCATATGATCTAATTTTATGCCATATTATGTTTTAATTCACAGTTAGCAAATATCATGGTTGTTGTTAATTGTCAATAATGTTGAAATCAATTCTTTACATCATTTTAAAATTTTATGTATGAATCATCTTTTTAATGCCAGCCCGTTTCCCCTCCTCCCTGCTGTTCCTCGTAGTCCCATTAGTTGTCAACTGCATTCCCCATGTCCCATATAAGGCTGCTCTGTAATCCTAATCATCAGCTTGAGAGAGGAGCGCGCAAGTCCATTACGGACTCCGCGCATGTTCAGAAACGTGTTGCATCCCTTGCTGACGTCACAACACTGGACACTGCGGTTCATGCCTGCATTTCAGCGGGCGCCTTGGACCAGTGGAGATTCCAGGCCAGCTTTCTTCATCCACGCCGACTGTGCCCCCTGACTGCAGCAGCATCTCACCCTGGCAGAGTGGCAGTTTGGTCATCTACTTCTACTGATGAGCCTTTTTATTTCATTTACATGTGAGTTGCCTAACCACTTTGCTATTAAAGTTCCAAAAAAGTCTACATTCAGAGGAGCTATTTTTCTCTCCTTATATGGACATGAGAGCCAGGCAAGAAATTTGATGCAGGAGGAATGAGGAGATCCCAAGGAGATAAGAGAAGAAACTGAAGCATGGAGACGGAGCTTCAGATACCCAGGTGCAGAGTTTTGAGAGCAACCATAAGTAATCCCTGCTGGCCCTAGAAACAGTGTGTTTTGGAAAGGAAGGGACTGTGTGCAAAATCAAGAAGGGGGATTCACAGTACAATGGCACCAATACATATAGTATATTTGGCAAGAGTTACGGCCAACAAACAGGCCAACCTTTTAGACAATGTCTGCAGAGGAATTTTCTCAATATTCCCAAAAGGAGGTCTTTATAGGACTAAGAGAGCCAAAATTAAGATCCCACACAACTCCTTGAATAAAAGTACAGAATAAAGAATGATTAGTCCAGAAGTGCTTGGCACCACCACCTGTGGGGGTCTTGAAGGTAACAGGAAGGGCAAATACCTAAAAATAAGTTACACCAAAAGCATATACTCCCCCCCCCCCCCCCCCCCCCCACACACACAAAGCAAAAGGACACGCTGGGGCGCCTACACATGAAAATGTTGATTGCGATACACATATTACATATCACCACGCATGCCAGAATAAGATCAATTATTCTAGTACCAGATCTCCTCCGTAACACTAAACTGATGACCTATAAAGGGGCTTTATAAGTGCCAGCCATAGAAAATATAGGGTACTAAAGTTTGTTGCCGTTTCAGGAGTACACGCAAATGTAGGGTTTGACATGTTGGATATTTACTCGATGCAACCTCGTCTTTCATATTTTACAAAAAATTGGATAATTTATTGCTTTTTGTCTCCTAAAATTAACTTAAGTATTTTTTTACTGAAACCTTTGCAATATCCTGTGACATAAAAAATTGGAACTACCGCTGTTTTATTTTCTAGGATCTCTGATTTCAGAAAATATATAATGTTGGGGGTTGCGGTGCTGGAGAGAGGCATGGAGGGGAGGAGGAGATAAACAGCGCACTGTTAAAAATATTAAATGTTTAAGTCTCCATAAAGCCCTGTTTTTAAAAGCCCCAGACATTACTTAAAGCAGATTTAAATATGGTTTTGGTTAAAATGTAGGTTTTTTTTTTTTTAATCAGGACAAGTAGATTGTCATGAGGGACAAACAGACTGAGACACCAATTTAGTCCCCGGACATGTTGTTTCTTTCAAAAACTTCCACACCCCTGAACACACCATGGGCACTGTACCACTCCAGCCCCAACAGGCCTCCACAAGACCGGAGGTGTCTGCACACCCAGCAACGTACCCAGGGAATGCAGGTGAATATGAATCCAGAAGGCAAGCTCCACCGTCCCAGGGTGAAGGGGATAATGTGAGGACTAAGCAGACAACCACTAAGGTTTGGAAGAAGGAGGGGACTCCATGGAATAAACCACCTCAGGGAGTACCTGTGCCCCACACTGTGGATGGAGAAGGAAGGGAATGAACATCTGCATACCGATCCCGTGGAGCGTTGCCAGTAAAGCTCCCATAACAGATCCTCCTCTCCACCGAAGTGGGGGCTATCGGCCGGGGTAACATTGTGATCCCGGCTCCCCGGTCATATGTGTCCCCATAAGACATTTTTAAAAAAAAAACAAAAAAAACAAAACAAAAAAAAACAAAAAAAAACACACTTTTCTTAATCATACTTACCTAGGTGGATGCAGCATCGACGCAATGCTGCATCTGTCCCCCGACATCTCGAACTGAGAGAATAGACACCATTGAACGCTCAGTTCACCCTGCCATTCTGAACAGAGTGATAACTGTCAGCAGGTATCAGTAACTGTCATGGATGTTAAGGAGCAATCGGGATGAGTGAGCGTCTTCCCCATCCTGAACCATACCAGGCTACATGCCCTCAACATGGGGGGGGGGGGGGGTGCTCTGGGGCAGAGGGGGCTCCCCCCCAAAGCACCTTGTCCTCATGTTGATGAGGACAAGGACCTCTTCTCCACAACATTGGTGGGTGGTTGTGGTGATCTGTGCATGGGGAGCTTATCGGAATCTGGAAGGGGGCCACCAGATCTCAGCTTCCCCCCATGTGAATGAGTAGGGGTACATAGTACCTCTATTCATGCACCAAAAAGTGGAAAACGTGAGTAAAAACACAACAGATTTGGACAAGTCCTTAAAATGTTGGGCTTCCCTTAAAATCCATACCAGACCCGAAAGGCCTTCCCCACTGACAGCTGATGATTCATCGTTTGTTAATACCTTCTGTACACATCTTGTAAATACCTTTTTATGCATTACATTAAAACTACAGATATTAAAGGTCAGGAACCACATAATGTACATATATACCAAAAAAACGCAATAATGACCTCCACAAAATACTAAATAATTGGTTTAATTGGTTTAATGTATAACCAAGTCTACTGCACAGAAGGACATTTGCAGAAGCTAAATACTGGGTACTTCATAGACTCAGCTAAAAATACACAACTTCACCCTCTGAAAAAGTTAGAGTATACAACCGTGTGTTTTAAATAGTACACATACTGGGACAAACAAACCCAAAACTTGCCTACTTTCAGTTTGCACAAACGCTATAAATGTTACATAGACTCTATACTGTACTTTGACTGTTACCTGGCTACTTTGACCATCTTGGGATTGTATTTCTGTAGCATAGCAAGTAAAGTCTTCATGGTCTTTCCTGTATCAATAATATCCTGTGGAACAACAATTATGACATTGAGATTACTGTAAGGATAAAGTATATAAGCTGTCTCTGTACTTTTGTAAATGGTGCAGCAAAACATATCCCCTCTGGCCTGGTCCAGCAGCAGATTTAAAGCCAGACTCCACCAAAATTTAAAAAAAAAAAAAAAAGCCCTTATGACTTCTGTAAGGTATTTATAACTGTGTCAGGCGTTCTAAACCTTTCCATTCTATAAAAAAATAAAAAAATGTAAAGTTATTTGTTGGGATATGTAAAAGTTTTTAAAGTGATGTACATACATATATTTTTTTAATTTCTATAAAATATTTATTAAAAATCATCCGACAAGAGTGTAGTTGTGACTCTAAAAACCATGTAAGACTATTTTTGGCACAGAAGGTGACAAAAGCGACAACTGCTGGCAGCAAGTGTTAAATATGAAATATTCATATGTAAAGTACAAAGGAAACAATAAGCTGCATTTAACGTAAACCATCCCTTTGCCTTTTCAAGGCAAGAGTCAAGTTCTCTTGATAAGTTAAATAAATCTGTGCTAGGAGATAACCAAAGAACTTACAAAATTATATGGAAGCAGCACTCAGTAATTATCTGAAGAAAATACATAAAACCTGTTGCTCTTTCCCCTTAAATAAATATGCCATAACTAAACATATAATGTCTCAAATATTTACTGGTGAAAATAAAGAAACAGAGAGTCTATCCACAGATGGAAAAGTGCTGAATGGATATCACTTGTGATAACTCAAATCATCATAAATAGACCATGGAAAGAGAAAAAGGACAGACGTATAGTGCAATACGGTCATACAGTTTTATTATAAAATGCACCAAAGGGTACTCAAATGAGAAAAACAAAATACAGCACATATCTTCCAAAACACTGTCTGTCAGCAAGTATGACGACAGCAGCCAAGCAGGCTCCACTCAACATGTTTCATCACTAGAGGAAGTCTTCAGGGGCCAGTAAGTACCCATTGGTGCCTTCAGTTATGGAACATTTTAGTTATCAATAACACTTATTTTGATCCATATATATTTAAAAGGGGAAGCACAACAGGTTTTATGTATATACAGGTTCTCTTGGTAAGACACCCCCCAACACACTGATCCTTTCCTTCGCCATGCTTGCCTCATAACGCAGTTTGCTCTCCAGAGCCCTTGCAAATCCCATGCAGTTTCAAGTATGAAGATACATGTGGCCATATCTCCTTCCTTCCACTATGCAGTACTTCAGGCATAAAAAGCCAGTTACTAGGCCCAAGCATTGTTTTGCAGGAACACAGGGAAAGTGATATCTGAATAAGCTGCAACACAGACCAACATTGAGCAACAGGATGAAAGAGATGCATGGGTAAAAGTATCAAATGGGAGGGGGTGGGTTATCAGGAGAACCTGTCACTTTACCCTGAATTTACACACAGAAAAGATGCTTGCTTTGATTTATAGTATAGATAAAGAAGGCAATGCAATAAAAGGAAATATTGATGTAAAGAGCACAAGCAGAGGCTATAATTGAATACTCACTGCAATTGAGCTGGTTACCTAATACTCAAAAAAAAAAAAAAAAAAAAAAAAAAAAGTCCTGCCTTTTTGCATTGGTTTACCCAGTTGCAATGTACAATCATTCCTTCAGAAGAAAAAAAAACCCAACCATACTCTTTGCTATGCGCAGCAGTCTGGCTGAAACTGTCCCACATTCATGTCCAACATTGCAATAACAGATAAATCAGTGAAGCATAGATATGTTCTAAATTATCTACTCACCTCAACGATTAAAACATTCTGCAAAAAAATAAAAAAAAATTAAAATGCATTCAATAAACACCAATCAAAATTATCTAGTTGAAAGTATGCTTAAAAAGAAGTATGGGAATACCATTTTCCCCCAAAATTATACTTACCTAGGTGGATGTAGCATAGGTCCGATGCTGGATCTGTCCCCCACCAGCTCTAAGTGTGAGAATTCAGTGATCACATGATCGCTCAGTCACCGCTGTCTGCTCTGCCCCCCCACACTCACTGGAGAATTGGACTGTGAAGGGGGAGGGAGCGGGTGGTTCAGGCTCTCAGCAGATCACTGAGAGGCTAAGCCAGGTACCACTCCAGACTCCGGCGTGGATTCTGACTTTAAAGTGGGCCTGCTGTCAGCTGAAAAAAGGTCACAGGAGTGCAGAACAAACTGCACTCCTGTGACCCACAGGTGAAGTACAGCCAAAAGAACTTTGGCTGTACTTCTCCTTCAAATGCAATACTGTGCCAAAATTGTAGGCACTTGTGAAAAATTCTGTAGATCGAGAATGCTTTAAAAAAAAAAAAAAAAAAAAAAAAAAAAAATACATACTGTAGTTTTTCATCTACCAATTAAACTGCAAAGTAGACAAACAGGGAAAAACAAACCATATCAATATTTTTGCTTTTAAAAGAGCATCAACTTCTCCAGGTACACCTGCATATGGCTAAGGATTTTGTATTCACAGTCCAAAACCGTGCTAATAATCAGTGCAAATAATCAAGATACCAGGTAAGTTAAAACTGTTGTAAAGGCTCTAGGTTTTTATCTTCGTGCATCCTATGCATGAAGGTAAAAACTTGTGTGCAGCAGTGCCCCCAGCCCCCTCAACACTTACTTGAGCCCCACTGAGATCCAGCGGTGGGCAAGACAGCCTCGGCTGTCCCGGGTCTCTGCCTCCTCATTGGCTGAGACAGCAAGCGGGAGCCATTGGCAATCACAGCCAGTCAGCCAATAAGGAGATAAAGGGGGAGGAGCCAAGCCGTGGCTCTGTGTGTAAATTGACACATGGAGCAGCAGGCACCCCCATAGTAAGCTGCTTGCTGTGGGGGCACCCAACAGAAAGGGGGAGAAAAAAAGAACCCTTAGTATCACTTTAAAGTACAATCCACTTCTTATGTTGTCACATATATTGTATGGCCTGTATACTTGACACGGAACCACTTCAGATCTGGATTAATGTACTGCCTTCATGACCAGGCCATTTGGCACTGCACTACTTTAAACTGCCAATTGCGCAACACTGGACCCACATGAAACTTATAACATTTTATTTCACACAAATAGAGCTTTCTTTTAGTGGTATTTGATTACTACTGGGTTGTTTTTAATTATATAAATGAATAAAGACCGAAAATGTTGAAAAAAAAAAAATCATTTTTTTTTACTCTCTGCTATCCAATAAAAAAAAAAATTTCTTCACAAAATTTAGGCCAAAATTCTTCTGCATGTCTTTGGTAAGATAAAAAAAAAATCCCAATAAGTGTATAATGATTGGTTTGCATAAAAGTTTTAGCATGTACAAACGATGGTGTATATATACTGGAATTATTTTTTTATTTTAAATACTAGTAATGGCGGTGATCAGCAACTAGGTGGGAACTGACGAATGACATATCCAGTGACATTAATACAGTGATCTGTGCTATTACTATACACAGTCACTGTACTAATGACACTGGCCGGGAAGGGGTTAACATCCAGGCGCAACCAAGAGGTTGACTGTAAGCCTAACAATGTTTACTGTGTGCGGTTTCTCCTAAGCAGGCTTTGCAGGGAGAAAAAAACGGCGCATTGCTCTGTAGAGAGCCCTGTGTTGCTAAACAGGGGGCTCTTTTCTGTCATTCACTCAGCTGATCAGAGGGTTCCAGCCATACATCCTCGACAGGGACCTGCTGATTGCCTTGAGCTGTAGTGAATAACAGCACAGCTGGGGTGGTGGGCACGTGCATACCCCCTACCCAAAAAAGCCATATCACATACATGTATGTGACCTGGCACAGTGGGGCCGCTCTACCGTTTATATCTGTGGTAGGCAGTTGCCAAGTGGTTAATGTTGTTTTGGATCTTTCTTGAATCTAATAAAGATCAGTTACTAAAATAAACTCACAACCCCAAAACCATAAAATCCCTTCCTCTGAGTTGACAGACACAGCTTTTTCATATTCTCGACTATAGGGTTTATAGTGCCACCTAAAGGAGTTGGACTCTAGGAAGAAAAAAAAGAACACAGCACCACCTATCCTAGCTAATATAAACCCACTCTCTGCTATAGGTAGGTCAGTTAGTCACAAAGCAGTAAAGGAAAAAAAACAAATACAGGGGTGCTGTGCCAGTCAATGAAGTCAGAGAAGGGGATTTTACAGTGAGTATCAAAATCCTTTAACTTACGTTCATTGGACAGACACAGTTTGCTCGACCATAGAGACATCCCAAAGCAGCGCCTTAATTAGCTGTAGGATCCGGCAGCACACATGCAACCACCATAAAAAACAACCCCAAAAGAGAAACAAGGAACCTCAAACAGCCGCTTGCAGATAAAACCAGCTTCTGAAAATGCAAACACACAAACTTTGTAAAGCTTGGTAAAAGGTGTGCACAGAGGATTGGAACACCCAAGAGGCACTGATCGCCCTGGTGAAATGTGCCCGAACAGGGAAGGGAGGAGCCCGACACTTAATGGTATAAGCCTGAACAACTGTCTGCCTGATCCATCGAGAAATGATGACAGAGGATGCCACCAGGCCTTCTCATCAGTTATCTGCAATTACAAAAAGAGAATCTGACTTCCAGAAGGAAACGGTAGCAGACAGGTATGCATGAACCTCCCAGGCCACATTCAAGGAGTGCAGTGCAACCTCCCTAGGGAGTGGGCAAGGACACAGGGAAAGCAGGCCAATGTCCTTATTCAGATGAATTATTATCTGGCCTGTCGCCCAGCTGTTGATTGAAGGTCTCCGCTTGAAAAATCCCAGGAAAAAAAAAAAAAAAGCTATGGAACCACAGGTACCAGAAGGGAACTAGGTCCTCATCCTGAAACACTAGGAATAAATAACTGACTGGCCTATAGCAGAGAGGGGGTTTATAGCAGTTAGGAATGCCCATAGGCAGTGCTGTGTTCTTTTTTTTGCCTAGTGTCCTACTCCTGTAGGTGGCACTTTAAACTCTATGGTCAAGAAGAAGCAGCAGTTTGTCCGTCAATGAACATAAGAGAAAGCCCCCGATCTCCTCCCTTAACTTTTCTCATGCCCCAGTGTTCTCCTAACTGAACTATCTTACTAGCTTTTCAATAATCTTCACCTCCCCTCACATTTTACTATTTCGACCTGCATGCCCCTATGATGGTTTTTACCACTAACCAATCCTTTTTGGCCCATAAGAGACATTCAGATAAGGCATTGGTTTAGGCCCTGTAATTTTGCAACTACCCATCCTTATCAGTAGTCTTAGGCACTGCTTGGGCATATTTGTTTTCTTCTAAAAACCAATAAAAATGATTGAAAATATATGTTTTAGTTACAGGTGGAACCTATCCAGCCGAGTCTATCCCTGGATTCTAACTTGCATACACCAGCAAAAAAGAGCTGTCTTCTATAGGTACTGGCTCAGTTCCTACTTATCTAGCAGTTTTTTGCACCACCAACCTTTGGGTGTTCTAGTACCTCCTCTTGCCTTTACCATAATATGACAAAGAATCAAACAGGATGAGAAGGCCTTATAATGGTCACAGTAAGGTATGCAGACCCAGGAACTCAAGCACCGATCCAGAGATTATTTATATATATATATATATATATATATATATATATATAAAAATAAATAATAATAATATGGGGTGGTTCCACTCTCCAGGATCAAACAAAACAGTGAAATATCAGTTATGAGGATGACAGACCTTTTACATAAACAGGCTGGAAAAAATTAACCTTCCCTTAATTGTTCATAGTGGATATCAGTTGTACAAGCATCCATTCACTGACCGAAAAACATGCAACCATTGACAGAACACCTGATCTGAATACATGTTCTGGGTCAAGCAAGTACTGTTGTCATTAGATTAGCAGCTTGGCCAGGCAACCAGCATTATCTTAAGACAATCAGCAATAACAGTATATGTTTTTCTGTCATTAAAGATTTCTTTTAAAAGGAGAAATCCAGTTTTACCTTTTTTCTGAAACCTCTCCGGCTTCAATACTTTATGACTCATTGAACAGGACAAAACGTGCAGATCAGAAAAGTTAGAATGAAATAATCTGCATACTTGTTCCAGTGGAGTGACTCAAAATGACAGCCAGGAAACCAGTATCTTCATGAGAAGAGATGTACAAAGGCAGTCTCCATACACCCTACAGGTTTCCTTTAGAATGTAGGAAGCCTCTATGCCAGTGTGTAGAATAGGCTGCTCAGAGTAGCCTTTGTGCTGTGTAATACAAACCTTGCCTGTCAATGTGGAAAGATCATCTCCTCCTATAACTTTTATGTCACCCGTAGATTGATCATTCTAGAAGAAGAAAGACAGCAATGTCAACATACCATTAGACAATAACTTAATATGCAAAAAATAAAAAACTTTTACAGGACAACATTTTATAGGCACGTTTTACACAACACATTTGTAGAAAGAACTACAATGAGAATTTATTGGAAAAAAAGTACAGCCTGCAGGTTGTGTTCCATTATCGGGCCATGAATTACATGCTGAAAATAGTAAAAGGTCAGTAGGGCTGTAAAGCATTCACCCACACTGGCTGGTGTCCTGGTTATTTGACCATAAAATAGACTAGAATAATAAGATTTCCAGCATGAAAAGCCCAGTAGCAGTCTAGCTGCAAACACCTACAGAAACGGCTCAGTGATGATGAACCATCTCCTCCCCATTGCACAACCATATCTTTTCGAAGTAATTTTTAAGACAACCAACCAGCGAGTCTAGTGGATGCAGGCTTGCTGCTTATCCTTGTGCCCTGGTTATTTCTGGATGCCAATGCACAGGTTCCTCAAAGTACAGCACAAACAGTGCTGCTTCTGGTAAATAATCTTTTGAAGACCAATCTGTTTTTTTTTTTATTCAAATAGATCAAGTCTTCAGAATGACTGAGCTGCACACAGCACTCATAGCAGTCCAGTGCTAGGATATAGATATGTCTTCCTGACCAGCACCACTTTTTGTTTTAAAACCCTAGTAGAAGAGTGAGCAGAGTTGTTTGCTTGGTTGGAATGCATACATGAAGCAACCAATGTACAGCAGAACGTCAGTGTACAACGATGATGGAACAGTCTGTTGCTTCAGAGGATATCAGAACTCAATGCCTTATAAAAACACTAGTTGGATAATTTTCAGAGATTCCAAACTGACAATCACCTCCTTGCAAAACAAACCAGTGCTTTAGGCACAGTAAACAGAATATGATGGGTTAACCTGGGCCAAGCACAGAGAGGATACAGAGATATCTAAAATACCTCACAGTATCCAATTCTAGAGCGTCCAACCTGGTATTTCTCATTCTTTTCCTTTTTCTTAATTACCTTTACTACTCCTTTTTAACAAAAAGTGGGAAGTCAATGAGGACTTGTTAACTACAAACATGCCCTAATCTCTGATAACCAGATTCACACTGGATGCCTCAACTAGTCTGTTGGTTTTCTTACCCTAATATACCGCTCACACAGACCATTTTAGTTTTAGTTTGGGCTTATGGGTTTAATAATGAATAATTGTTTTTCACTTAGCAGTTATGCTTGCATGCAATACTTGTTCTCAATTTCTGATTTAAAGTGCAACTGTATGCTTATTAAAAGTATCCTTTAATTAAATCTCCTACCTTGATTGCATCCTGCATAGTAAAACACTTTCTTACTCACCACTCTAGCGATCTTCATTGTGTGTCCCTGACTGGCACTGCACAGCTGATGAAGTGAAAATGTTCACACAAGGACAGCTTACTGTGTGCAAAAGCCAGGACATCATTCTTTATCAAGGATAAGCCCTACTCCTGGAGGCCTCGGAACATCCAGTATAGCGTGGGTCATCCCTAGGAATACAGGTGCAGTGGCACATATGTACTGTAAGTGGAGAATCTGGCTGAGATGTTTTCCTTGCAAAGGCTGTGCAGTACCAGGCAGATCGCTGGAGTAGAGGACTGTGTGCATTTTGCAAGGCAGGGTAGAGATTTCATTAAGAATAACTGTACTAAAGATACAGTTGTCCTTCTGGAAGAAATGCAGTACACACAAAAAACCCATCACACTAACACTCTTTTTGACAGCAATGCCCTCAATTTGCTAAATGTTGTACTTCCAACAGCATTATTAACCATAGAATTCCTTTCATCATAAAATGGAGGTGGGCTTTAGATAATTGAACCAAAAATGGTACAAAGAACAATTCTGCAACAAATAAAAAATATGGCTATTAGATGTAAGCTATCACATTAAGTGCTGGAAAATTAAAGGTTTTCTAATAGAGATGAGTGAATCGAACATGACGAAGTGGAATTCGTTCCGAAGATTTGGAAAAATTCGATTCGCGACGAATCCGAAGATTAGCAAACTTCGGATGCACGAATCGAATTTTCCCAAAAATGGCGGCGACATGTGTGGCGACAGGAGAAAATGGACAGAGAAGATGGGGCGGGGATCTCTGGGAAGGCGCGCAGACAAGGCGCGCTGACCCATAATGCATTCATGAGTCATGAATCATGACATGTGATCGCATTAGCCAATCAGCAGCCAGCCAGCACTGTGTAATGGTGGAGCTATAAATCGCGGCCATCTTAGAATTCTCCATTAGCCTCCTGTCATTCAAGAGAGACAGACCTGTCTGTATTAAGGGACAGAGTTAGGGCCACAGAGACTTTAGGGCCACAGAATTGTTACTCAGGGCCACAGAATCGTTACTCAGGGACACAGCTATCAAAGAATCGAAAATTTAAAGTGACATACACCCTTTTTTTTTTTTGTGGCTGTCGTGCACAGTTGGTGCTGCAGTTTGCCGATTGTGCAAAATAAACTGACTTTCTGCTTCACAACCACTATTGTACGTTCAAAGAGTTAGATCCATTTACACGCCGGCTGGCAGTAATATTTTTTGGGCGATTAGTGCATTCCAGTGACATAAACGTACAGTTTACAGCCAACGGCAAGCTGCAATTGACCGATTGTGTACAATAAACTGACTTTCTGCTTCACAACCACTATTGTACGTTCAAAGAGTTAAATCCGTTTTTATTTTTGGGGTGCTTATTGAATTAAAGAGTATGTCAGACAACACGCAGAGGAGTGGCAGAGGAGGCAATGTTTCAGGAGCAAGCAGACGTGGCAGCAGAGGAAGGGGTCGAGGCAGCACTAGTCGCAGCCAGAGGCCAGTGCTCCCGGTGTCATCCAGCGGTCGTGTCTCCACCGACAACCCTGCCGTCATCGATTGGTTGACTCGGTCGTCTTCCTCTTCCCAGGTCACCTCTGACACCTACAGCCAACGGTCGGTGGGTACGTCAGACACAACAGTTAGTTGGCATGGCCCGGGAGCAAGCCCACTGAAATCACGTGTCCTCGACCTGCCCCTGTCCTTTGGTGTTCCCTCACCAAGCGAAGTATCGCATGCTGTGGGCTCAGCCCCACTGTACAGTGAGGAAGAGCTAACAGAGGGGGGTCAGGAACGGGGGGAGACATCCGCCTCTTCAGCAGCCAGGCGAAGAAGTACTGGCGAGGAGAGTGGCTCGGTAGCCGGTCTAGAGACAGGTCTGTCTCCTGACCCACACGCAGCTGAGGGGGCTAGTAGTGACGCGGAGACCCTAATTGATGATGATGAGGCTGATCGCACTTGGCAGCCTCGTCGTCATCAGGCTATTGCTTCCGCATCATCAGGAGAAGAGGGTGCCAGCTTGCCAGCGAGCAAAACAGTCGGTGGGTTGCCCAGGAGGCAGCAGGGTCGCAGCAGTGTCAGTGGAGCCAAACGGCCACGGAGTAGAGCACCAGCTCCACTGCAGCCTACCACCACGGCCAGTAGTGGTGCCGGTGTGCACGGAGGAAGTAGCAGTCAGCCAGTGAGGAGTAGCGGGGGCAAAGTTTCCTACTCGGCGGTGTGGCAATTTTTCGTCACGCCGCCCGAGGAAGTAAACGTAGCCGTATGTCGACTATGTGGCCAGAAAGTCAAGCGTGGCCAGGGGGCCAATGTTGGGACTACAGCGTTGCGTCAGCATATGCAGCGTCGCCATTCGGTGGCCTGGGAAAACCGTGATAAAGATACGGCGGTTCTGCCTGCCCCAGCCCCCGCTCCATCACCCGCTCCGTTACTTGCTCCGTCACCCGACGTCAATCGCCCTCTATCAGCCAGTCAAGGCTCCAACACCTCTGCTGAGGGGAGTTGTCGCTCGTTGGCATCTTCCGCTCGTTCAGATGCTCCTTCTCCTGCTACTCCTCTTCACGGATTCCGTCAGTAGTCTTTCTTGGAATCCGTTTCCAAGAGACAACAGTTTGCGAGCACGCACCCGACGGTGCAGAAGCTGAACGTCCTCCTGTCCAAGTTGCTGGTGCTGCAGTCCCTCCCTTTCCAAGTGGTGGACTCAGCACCTTTCCGAGAAATGATGGCTTGTGCCGAGCCGCGGTGGAGAGTGCCAAGCCGGCATTTCTTCGCCAAAAAGGCAGTGCCAGCCATGCATTCACATGTAGAAGAGATGGTGGGCCAGTCTTTGAGCATGTCGGTCTCTGCCAAAGTGCACGGCAGCGCCGACGTGTGGAGCTGTAACTACGGTCAGGGACAGTACATGTCATTTACGGCCCACTGGGTGAACGTGGTGCCGTCACAGCCGCACCAGCAACTTGGACAGGTCACGCCGCTTTTGCCTCCATGTTTGCACGTCCTTGGTCCAGCAAAGATGTCCGCCTCTACCACCTCTTCTTCCGCCGTGTCCTCAGCCGCCACCCCCGTGCCAAGTCCCATTACCCGACCGGCATATCACATGTGCAGGGCGCAACGGTGTCACGCTGTGCTGCACCTGGTATGCCTTGGCGAACGTAGTCACACAGGGGAGGAACTTCTGAGTGTAATGAACAGAGAAATCGACAGATGGCTGTCTCCGCGCAAACTGAAAATCGGAACCATGTTGACCGACAACGGAAAGAACATGGTGTCTGCTCTGCGTCAAGGAAGGTTGTGCCATGCGCCATGCATGGCTCACGTGTTCAATCTGGTTGTCAAGCGGTTCCTAAAATCCACCATCCCACTGCAAGACATCCTTAAAATGTCACGTAAACTTTGCATGCATTTCAGCCATTCCTACACCGCAAAGCACACCCTCCTTGAGCTGCAGCGGCAGAACGGAATTCCACAGCATCGCCTGATCTGCGACGTTGCAACAAGGTGGAATTCAACCCTACATATGTTAGACCGCCTTTACGAACAGCGAAAGGCCATCACCGATTTCCTGATGTTACAAGCGGATAAAGGTACTCCCCTGTGTAACTTAGATGTCAGCCATTGGGAGCTCATGCGTGACACCTGCCGCTTGCTCAGGCCCTTTGAGGAGGCCACGCTATTCGTGAGTCGGCAGGACTATGGGATGAACGACGTCATTCCTCTGTTGCACGTCCTGGAACAAATGCTGTTAACAATGGCTGGTCAGGGTGCGGTAGACGTGGCGCACAGATCGCAACGCCACATGACTCCTGTGGGGGCAGGACAGGAAGAAGAGGAGGAGGTAGAGGAGGACATTGGTGCTCAGGAATTATTGAGTGAAATGGGTGGTTTTTCCACTCAGCGGACAGGAGTGGAGGAGCAGGAGCATCTGGTAGAGGAGGAGGAGGAGGAGGAGACAGAGGACCCAGACGCACCGTGGCAGTATGCTGTGGAGATGGAGGCAGGGAGTCCCTCGCATTCCTTGGCACAAATGGCCCATAGCATGCTCGGTTGCTTGCGTAGCGACAGCCAAATAATAACCATCAGACAGAGGGATGACTTTTGGCTGTCCACCTTGTTGGACCCTCGCTACAGTTCAAAAATGGTGGCCTTTTTCACACCTGCTGAGAGGGAGGCCAAAATAAAGTACTATAAAAACCACCTATGTAGTCATGCAGTATATAGCCCTATCGGCCACTTTCTGGCATCCAGTTGCTGTAGCCCCCATCACCACACTGTGCCACGGGCCCCTGTGCCGCCTTCTCATACTGCTGCCAGATCCATCCTCTGCCATGTGCGTCTTTGTCGTCTGCTCACGCTGCTGGGTTCCAGTTTTAAACCTAGGCCTGTGTATGGCTTCCGAATACTGCTGCCTCCACCGCCACCCTGCACCATGTGCCTCTGTCATCTGCTCACGCTGCTGACGGCTTCCGCTTTTTAAACTAGTCCTGTGTATGTCTTCCGAATACTGCTGCCTCCACCGCCACCCTGCGCCATGTGCCACTTTCAGGTCTCCTTACACTGTTGGTGGGTTCCATTTTGTGATAGGGTGCTGTATGGCCTTCCATTGCTGCTGCCTCCACCGCCACCCTGCGCCATGTGCCTCTGTCGTCTGCTCACGCTGCTGACGGCTTCCGCTTTTTAACCGAGGCCTGTGTTTGGCTTCCGAATACTGCTGCATCCACCGCCACCCTGCGCCATGTGTCTCTGTTGTCTGCTCACGCTGCTGACGGCTTCCGCTTTTTAACCTAGGCCTGTGTATGGCCTTCAATTGAAGCTGCTTCTGCTCCGCCACTCTGCCATTGGACTCTTGATAGTCGTCTCCCCACGCTGCTGCTGAGCGGACTTTTTAACATAGGCCTCTGTATGGCCTTCAATTTTAGCTGCTTACGCTCCGCCACTCTGCCATGGGCCCCTGTACCGCCTCCTCATGCTGCTGCCAGGCCTGTAATCTGCCATGGGCCCCCGTACCGACTCCTCATGCTGCTGCCAGGCCCGTAATCTGTCATGGGCCCCTGTACCGACTCCTCATGCTGCTGCCAGGCCCGTAATCTGTCATGGGCCCCTGTACCGCCTCCTCATGCTGCTGCCAGGTCCAGAGTGTGTCATGGGTCCCTGTACGGCCTCCCATTGCTGCTGTCTCCATCGCCACACTCTGCCATGTGCCACTTTCAGGTCTCCTCACACTGCTGGTGGGTTCCATTTTGTCATAGGGTACTGTATGGCCTCCCATTGCTGCTGCCTCCACCGCCACACTGTGGCTCCACATTCTGGTTTTGGCCCCGTGACTGCCCAAATGAGTGAAGTGTGCGGTGATTCTAAGATCGACGGCACTCATCTGCATGTCATACTGACAGTATTATTTCTCTTCCCCAGCAGACTCCAAGGGCATTTAAATTAAAGGTACAGTGTTCTGCACTAATATAAAGGCTCTCTGAAGCCTAGAAACACCCTTTTTATAAGTTAAATTCGCAGCGAATATATTCGGCACGAAGCGAATTTAATCGGCGAATTCGGCGAATCAGCCGAACCAAATTTTTGAATAATTCGCTCATCTCTATTTTCTAAACATGGTGCCAGTCAGGTATGTGTGGGGGGGATTGCCCACTGTTCCACAGCCCCTATTTTAAATCAATTTAAGAGATTCTGATAAGATAGTAATAATAAAAAAATGTTTTGTTTTTTTTTTTTTTTTAAATAGGCCAGCCCGTTATTTATTCTCAGCTGTATCCAAGCCTCCTGATGATCACTTACAACAAAACAAGGTGGATTGCAATTCCCTATTCAGTCACTAGGTGGCAGTAATTAGCACAAAGATTATACTTACACAGTAACTTTTCAGCCTGATAAAGTCTACAGTCATAGGGATTGACCGGTCACTGTTTCGATTCAGTGCCTTGATATAGTCAAGTAGATCAGCGAAAAACTTGTACCCGCCTTTCAAGACACAAAGTGCAACTATATGATGACCTCCCATATCTTTCATGATGTCCCGAGCTAACCGTTCAGTCCTGCACCAAAAGACACACACAACACATTCCATAATTTTTTTAGTTCTTAGAAATTCATTAGAAGAAAGCAAAAGTAAAAAACAAAAAAAAAAAAAAAAAAAAAAAAAGGCAGAAAAAATAAAGTTGGGGTCCATTCACAACTCGGCTTTTTTACTGCACAGATTTCTGATTTTAGAAGTGTGAGGAGAGTTTTGTGCACTATACAATGAACTGGAAAACATACAAAGAAAATGTGAGAATTGCAGGAAAAACCCAGCAGAGAACAACTTTCATATTCAAAATGAATAACGTACCACACGTCATAATGGTAATGTGCAAAAATGTGCATTTTACTGCATTGCTGCAGCTCGCTAGTCTGACTAGATCCCAATACACAGAGTAATTAAGGCTTGGTTCACACTACTGTGGGACATGTGACCCACGTTTGCTTGGACACAGCCGCCCAAGCAATTGAGTGGGCTGTTGTGTCTGCATTTCCTGCACATAAAAAAGGTGCTTGCACTTTTAAAAAAAAAAAAAAAAAAAAACCATGGTCGCAAGCAAACCGCATGGTCTTTTTCACCATGCAATTTTCCTGTAGTACCCACACTGAGGGTTGAGATGCATGAGGGTACCATTCAGAATGAATGGCAGCCCAGCGAGTCTCGTAAAAGCGACTCCTGCACCCGCAATGAGCCTGCACAATGTGAACCAGGGCTTAGGGCTGGTTCCACAATTATGCATTGCGGTAACAGATTACTGCAATGAAAATAATGAACTGGTAGCGTGGTAGGTTCCATTCATTTTGAATGGCAGCCCAATGCTTTTTTTAGACTGTGGTACCTAGACAGTCTATTCAAAATTAATGAGCTGCCTTTTAAAGGCCACAAACATTAATGCACCAAATGCTGAACATTAATGTGTACTGCAGACATGTACATGTGGCTTTATAAATGATCATATGAACTTACACTACAGAATATGTAAACCCAACATTTCACATTCCTGATATGTGCCTTGCTGTACCATGTACTTGTGTTTAAAAGTATCTTGTTCTCTTTGTATTGCTTCCTTTGTGTGAAATCCCTGGTGTTCCTGCCAGTTCCTTTGCTTTCCTATTAAAAACTGACCACACTTAAGCTGACATGCCACCACCCCCCAATCACAGGGAAGATCAGTGTGCTGCTGTTTCTCCTCTCTGACCCCCTTATGCAGCTGGGAACAGAGGGTATGTGACGCACACACACACACATATATAGATAACATACACATCATACTTACCTGCTCTGTCTCAGCCAATGAGGAAAAAGACCGGGGGGAGTGTCGGCTCTTGTGCACATCACTGGATTGGGGTCAGGCAAGTATTAGGGGGGGCTGTGGGGGGAGCTGCACACTGAAGATTTTTAACCTTCATGCATAGAATGCATGAAGGTAAAAAACCTTCAGCCTTTACAACCACTTTTAACTTATTTTCTTTTCATTCTCCTACTGCCCTGTAGCCCATCCTGCCCATAAGCTGGGCAAGCCTGGCAGCGTTTGCAGTGCTTCCTATATTAATTATATTAGATAATAGTAACTCCCAGCCCCACACAGTCACAAAACCTTGCCACATGGAGAGTACATTAACCACTTCCAGCCCGCCATGTACTGTGGCAGGGCGGCAGCTACAGGCATGTGACGCAGCCGTACGTCGCTCTGGCTGTACTAACACAGGGGGGCGCTATGCACCTGAGGGGGCACGCAGTGCTCCCCCCTCACAACTGCTGTGTCCAGCGGACACAGCGGAATGAAGATCCCGGTGAACGGGACCCGGTGATCGCTCAGCAATCACAATTTAAGCAAAGCGGTTATGAATCAGTCTCATTCATAACAGCTCTGCTCCTCTTCCTAGTGAGCTGTGATTGGCCCACAGCTGTCACATGAAACATGCGGCCAATCAACACCCTGTACCATGTGACCAGCTCCAGCCAATCACAGATCACTATCCTGAGCTGTCAAAACTCAACTTATTCATGACAGTTCATGAATGAGTTAGGTTCTGACAGCAAGCTTTGCATTGCAGGACAAACGATCATTATTTCTCCTGCAAAGCAAAGTGTAAAAAAGAAGAAAGGAAAAAAAAACAGCTGCTGCTGCTGCATGGCAAGCCCTGTAACAATGACCACAGCCATTTATATTGGTCTTCCTGGTGCAGGCAGCTAGCACGGCTAGAGACGTTGCAGGTTGCACACAGAGTGCTGGCAGGCCACATGTTGGGTACCAGGATCATAGAAGAAATATCCTTGGCATATTGAACTTAAGGTGTTTAAAAATGGTCAGCCTCCAATTTTCATTTTTTTTTTTTTATCCAAATATAGTATATAACTTATTACTGTAATGTATGAAGTGCGTTTTCAAACTTAGACACTTCAGTAAGTTTAGTAACACGTTCCTTCAGAATTTAGTCTTTATATGCTTTTTTTTTTTTTTTTCCCTATCAGTGCTATTTATTTTCTGCCAGTCATACGACGAGCAAGACAAAAAATAGCATGATTTACAAACAATGCTTTAAAATCATTTATGGTAGAAAAAAAATGAGAAAGCGCTCAAGATAATGTGTAAAAATAGAAGCGTCTAATGGGTTGTTATGAATCAACTCAAATAGAAACGCCACCACTGGGAATTTGATTCATCAGACTCTTCTCTCTTGAAGTAGATGTAAATCTGACTGAACGGTGCTTATTAAATTATAGGCTAGTGATATAGGCTTCAGGTGATTGGACAGTGACAAAACTTTGCTGGAAATGCCACCCTGGGTGTATCCCTATACCCCCTACCTCCATGAGACAGTTTAACAAGCAATGCAGAGTAGCAGGAACAGAGGAGAAGGTGGCCCGAGAACTGTACTGCACTCCAAGTTAGGGTCTTTACAAGTAAGCTGGATATTCGTAGACCATGGGACGTCCCAAAGTAATGCAAAGGGGTTGGCAATAAGGCAAACAGAACTGTGCCAACAGACCCAACAATAACAGGAGTCAACTGACTCTTGTGCCGTCAGAACCTTGAGGCTGAAACCTGCATCAGCAAAAGCCTGGACATCCACCTGGTGAAACTTGAAGATGCCATGAACTAAAGACCAGGTAGCCACTTTGCAAAAGTTGGATGACAGAAGTTTGATATCAGAATGCTCAGGAAACACCCATCGATCTGGTGGTGTGAGACAACGTGTGCTGGAGTGGTCTGAGCCTTTACAGTGTAAGCCCTTGAGATGAGCTGTCCCATCCAGCTAGCAATAATGGATTTAGAAGCAGGATGTCCTTTGAAAGATACTGTCAACAAGACAAAGAGAATCCATCTTTCTTATAGAAGTTGTGTGTCTTTTGGATGAACTCCGATAGCTCTGACAACATCCAGACAATAAAAATCAGTCTCCTTGGAATGCTTGGAAGCAGGGCACAAAGAGGGAAGGACTAGGTCTTTAATAAAGTGACTGAAAAGTCTTAAGCTTTTTTTTTTTTTTTAAACAAATAGGTTTTTACTTACCTGTTCTGTGCAATGGCACTGCACAGAGTGGCCCCAACCTCCTCAGGTCTCCCGCCCATGCTCCTAGCTCCTCATCTTATTGGTGTGCCACTACAGGAAGCCACTTCCTATCATGGTACACCTGCGTGCTCAATCCCCAGCAGCGCCACCTGTGTTCACCGACACAGACAGGCTCAGTCCCGCTCCTATTCCTTGTCACAAGTAAAGCCTGTGAGGGGAGAAGAGGAAAGAGCAACTGCATATGGGCACTGCGCTGGATTGAGTGAGGACGGTAAAGTATAAGAAGGAGTGAGGGGGAGATAGTTTAACCTAAACATTTTTTTACTTTAATACAAGAAATACATTAAGGTAAAAAATGTTAGGGCTTTACAACTTTAATGTGAAAGTTAGATACGTCAATAAGGTAATTTTGCAGTAAAAAGAAAAATTCCCTGATGGGTACAAAGGGTGGTTTACACACACAAGGAGGCACAGTGTATTGCAAGGGTGGTCTAATCCCTGGTACCATGTTCTGGATCCATTTGATGCCATAAAAATTACGATCTTCTCTTACTTTATATGCGGAGCAATCGAGGCAAAATTTGCACTGGAGGAAAGGCATATATTAACTGGAACGGTATATACAGGGAACAACTGATGCTAGTGCTAGAAAATCCTTGGGTCCCTGCCACAAGCAGGGGTAACTTGTACCTTAATGCCAGGGTTTCCACATCTAGAGCTCTCCATTTCTGGCACAATAGATAGAAGATGTTGCAATGAAGGGCCCATTCCCCTTGGTCTAGGCTTAGACAGCTGAGATAGTCTGCCTTCCAAATGTCCACTCCTGGAATGTGAACAGCAGAGAGGGATGGACAGCTTTTTCCACCTATTAGAAGTACTTCCAATAAAACTGCATGACTTCTGATACCCCCTTGATGGTTGATACAGGCCACAGTCTTGTCAATGTGTGATTATTCCTTAGTCAGGAAACCCTGAAGAAGAGTGGTTCAGTAATTAACAGCTAGTTTTATTGCCCTGCGCTCCAGGATGTCGATATGGAGCTTGGTCTCTTTGGGTGACCTGAACTGTGAACCTGTGAGGTTGGCATCTGATGTCATCACCTTCTATGGGTGTGGCAGAAACAAATTCCCTGTTGCTTAGGCTGGACTAGAAATCCACCAAGTTGGAGGTTCCTTATATGGCTGGAAAGGCACAAAGGGAGGTCAAGAGAAGGAGCATGCTGGCTCCAGGCCAACAAGAAGTTGCGTTGGTGAGGCCTTGAATAGAATTGAGTGAAGGGTACTGCCTAGAATAAGACTACCGTGAGGCCAAAAACTCTCAAAGAATCTCACTGAAGGTTGTTCAAGATCAGATTATGGAATCTTAGAGAGAATATTGTCAGTGCCAAAGAAAGAAGAGGAGGGGAAGGAGGACGTAAAGCAGAACTTCCCCTTTAGGGTTAAAGTGGAACTTTAGGCTGAGGAATTGCAACAGGCGGACAGGCAGGATTTTTAATGCAGAAGAGACATGCTTTGTCTCTTCTGCATTAAAGCTACTTACCCGCTTGTCCACCCTTGTACTGCGAGCCGCGCATGTGCAACTCACTCTACAAAATTAGCAATGCTGAATCTGACTGAACTTCCGCATCACCTCCCGGCCAATGACCAGCGATCGAGACCCGGAAGCCAGCAGCCGGGCGGATAAAGGTTTTACATAAATAAAAGCGGATTTTAAGCTCCCCTGTCAGTGGTAAATTGCGTCTCATCTTTGCACCTTTAAAAGAGCTTTTCTGTTAAACAGATTTACTGGCTGAATCATCAGGTGAAAATAAAGGAAAGCAAATATTTGCTTTAGGGTTTAATACCGCTTTAACATATTTTTAAAAATGTATAAGAGCAATGTTTACGGCACAATAAGGGCAAAGGTAAGCGAATACCTTTGGTAAAACCTTTAAGGCTCTTTCACACTGACAGCACGGGGATGATGGACAGCGGGGCCCTGGTTTTACCACCAACAATTCTAACATTACAGCCTGACAAGGCTGTACACAGGCTGTGGCAATTTTAACTTGGCACCACCTGTCAAACTAGGCCATTGATATCAATGGGACTGCACTACAACCACATGCTTGGCTCACAGTTGTGAAGTGGTCAACAAAAAAATAAAAAACACACACGTTGTCAGATAGTATTGCCTGCCAGCCCCTGATATACCGCCCTCTGATTGCAGATCGCTTTTCAGAGGGTGATTAGCATTTCCGAAAGAGCGCTTTAGAGTATCTGTCAGCTCAAGACTGGAGATGTTAATAGAGTGGAAGTGTCAAATGTCACTTTAAATTAGCTGCAAGCTAAGCACGTCAAACAGAGATGTCCTAGGCCAATTTTCATTATAGGAATAATATGAAACTTTTTCCTGACAACTTATCACTAGGAGTAATCTGACTTTGTGATACTGCTTCCACTGGGAGTATTTACTTGCATGAAGTTAATACATACCGTACTTAGTGGACATACTTGAGTTTGTAGTTCCCCCACATGGGGGACATGACTTACTGATCCAGTGTGCCATTGACATGTAGTAAGTAAAACAGAAATGCAGTGTAGCTTTATGGCCTATTCACACCTATGTTTTGGTGCCATTGTGGTAATGGTTAATGTAAGTTACCACAATGTAAGTTACGTGCACTAACCTGTAGTGCTATTCATTTTACAAAATGCCCCATATTTTGCAGCACAACCTAACACAAGGCTATACATTATGTATAGTGTTGAAACTGCTTCAAAAAAAAAAAAAAAAAAAAAGCCAAGTCAGTTTTGTGGTTCGTTTTGGTGCATTGGCAGCCTATTCATTAGTAGTTTGCCTTAACCAGGCTTTTAAAGGCCTAGGGCTAGTAAGCACCCTCAAAGTTCATTGATTCTTCAGTAACTGTTTACCTGTATGGGCAGACAGTGGTACTGAGAGTCTGCAGGAGCCTTACATTGCACTCGCAATCTACTGATCGCACACACAGACAAAAAGTACATTTTTAGGGTAACATACACTTTAAAATTCCTTTCATGTGGAGAATATTTCTTCTTGAAGTGTATCTATACCCAAAAGGTTATATATTGCAGATTACTAGTCCTTTCTTTTTCATTTTCTGCATTCATTTTCTTTTTTCAAACTTCTTTTGCTTTATTTTTACCTGTCAATCCTGCAAATAACACTTCCTTCCCTGAGTGGCTACGTCACTCCTCCACTGCATCTATGGAGGAAGCCATGGTAGTCACCCTGGGATGCTCTCCTGATATGGACTACAAACATGTCCGTATCCTTTCATCTCCATTACATGAGAGGCAGGGGAAGTGTTAGTTTACAAGAGATAGCTAGGAAGGAAGATGTTCTTCGATGTAGATTACAGGACGTGACAAGGAAACTGCATTTCTTGCAAGATCAACAAGTATTTTCTGTATTTCTTGAAAGCTTGCAAAAAAGGAAAAAAACAATGCAGACACTACAAATCAGGACTGAAGGTTGCAATATATTGCATGGTCTTGGGTTTATTGATCCTTTAAATTTTGTTGTATTTTTAAGATAGGAAGCAAGGTGAATTCTCCCAGTGGGTACAGAGACTGTAATAAAAACCCGACAAAGGTTCTAACCTCTCTCTCACAGTGTCTAAAGCTACAGAACAACAATAAGTAGACCCACCTGTCCATTATTAGGCCATGAGGAATGTATACCTTCTCAAGATCAGCTGCATAGTGCTTTGGAATACAGAACAGGTCAAGGTCATATCCTTGCTCATCGTCAGCAAGCTGGAAAGGAAACAGATTTGAATAAGCAAACTTCTAAACACTGAAAATAATGGTCATGTTCTGTGAAATGCAAATACTCCGAATCAGCAAAAACCTATGCAAAGCATGCATATTTCTAGGATATATGAATAAGATTCATAAACCATTTAAACAGGCTGTTTAACCCCCTCCAAGAATAAACAGGACTTAATGGGGAGAATTTAGGAACACTGGAGCAGACAGGATTTGGAGCAGTTGTGCATGGCAATCAGCATCTAACTTCAGTTTGCTCTTTTAAGCTTTGAAATAAAGGATAGAAGCTGACTGGCTGCCATATAGAGCTGCTCCATACTCTGCCTTTTGTGTTCACTTTCCTTTCTTAGTCTATGAATAAAATGTGTGATGTTGATTAGAGCAGATACCAACCTCTGGAATTTTTCAAAACAATGAGTGGCTGGCAAAGCTAGTTCAAATATTGGTTACTTGTTTCCTCCATGAACGGGGGTGCACATACCCATGCACCAAGGCCAATGGAAAAAAACTGATTATCTAATCTATAAGCAAAAATAGGGGATTTTTTATTCAAATTTTCCTAAAGAGAGAGATCAAGCACAAGTTGCCTCGGTGTTCCTCAAAAAAAAAAAATCATACCATGAGAGGGTACATCTTATTATGTCTTCAGAATTATATCGATGACTACCTAAAAGAACATATATCAGGGATCACAAGATTGCAAAAATATGCCAGATATAAAGGATAGCTCCAACATGCCTATATCTTCATCATGGTGTAATATATATCCATGAGAGATATAAAATTCTCATCCCCTAAATTATTCATTATAGATAACAATCAAAAGTAACAAAGTTGGATGCGATTGCTTAACTCATTGACATTTATTCAACTCCACTATTTGACAATGCAGTCTTATCATACAACTATTTCTTAAAGCACTGCATGCATGTACATTTTCATCCACTCTTGGAAGAGGCTATTTACCCAATTAGTCCCTGACGAGAGACTACAGCTATCACTAAAGGGAGGGGGCTTTCTATCTCTGAATACTGTGACTACAGATCAGGGTGGATAAAAATCAATGATTTTTTTTAAAACAATAAAAAAAAAAAAAATTGTTTTTTTTTTATTTAAATCGGATTTTTTTAAATAAAATGCTTTTTGAGGAAAATATATTACCATCCAAAGGTTATTCCATCATTAAATAAAGATTAGTTTTTGAATTATGTAGAACAAGGCTGTATATGTTTAATTTTTTTTGTAAATAAATACCATTAATCCATGTCATGCTCTTCCAGAGGTTTTTGTAAGATTATTGGGCAGTTTCTCTGCCTACAAGATATTATCACAGATGCTTGATTTACTTTTGCAGTTCTCAAAACTGAATTTGACTCAGCGGAGATCAGATGCCTCTTCTTCACAGCAAAAATGTTATAACATGAACAGAGTTAAGAAAAAGACCTTAATCCTAACTTCTACAAACCTATGAATACAGAATCAACCCCTTCAGTGCTAAATTTCAAGAAGTTCAGTGAATAGAAACAATATTTTTGTGATTGTTTGGAGTGGAATAGATCTGCACAAGAAGAAAGTGAAACTAAGTGTGAGGAGGAAGGGCTGACAGTCTAAGTTTCTTAAAATATATATATTTTGTTTAGCCAAATTAGTTAACAAACATGGATGTTTGTTTAAGCAAATAACATATGCTGGAATGTTATCGTTTCAGTTGAATAAATCTATTTAAATTGTTATTATTAAGGTAATAATCATTTTTCCCCTTCCTAAGTACAACAGAAAAGTTGTCCAAATATGAATGATTAACCTATTAAACTGGGAATAACTAAAAAACTAATATTAAAAGTTGTTATTCTAAAAATCTTCATCTACTTGCATATTAAAGTTATACCAGCAAGAATTAGTCTTTATGTAGAAAACTATGATTTAAATCAAGCCTTACTGACTAGTGATTTAAATCAGTTTGATTTAAATCAAATCCACCCTGCTACAGATCCACCTGTACCCATCAGTTGACAAGATGTCAAATATTGGTTAGAATTATGCTTTAAAGAGGAATTTCATCAGACCTTTGCAAAACTAAGTCAACAACTACAAAGATTGTACCTGCTGATTAGAATACACATACTGTATTTACCAGCCCATGAAGTCCAGTGCAGTCTTCTTTGCTGGGTTTTTCTCTGTGCCACCATTGTGCGTTCAGGAGTGGGCTGTCATTTCTTGGTCGCCCACAGCCAGCCCCCTGCTGCACATGCATGTTATCATAGCCTGCAGGGAGACTGTCCTGAAGTCTCCTGGGATGTGCAATGTGATATCGCAGGCAATCTCAGGGCTATGTTATCCTAAGGTTGTGGGAGCAAGTACCTGCAGGAAAAAAGGTACCTGCTGCCTGTCCTAAGGGAAAAAAGCATGTGATTCTGTTGGAGGGAGGGGAGATTAATATAATGCTGAGTTGTCTTTAAAGTATGACGTTCCACTATAACTACTTGAGTGCCAGCCTGTAATACCCCTTCATTACCAGCAATGTTTCAGTGATGTGTTAGTTTACCTGACAGTTTACTTTTTCATAGACAGATCGATCTTTTGGAAGTATTTATTAATTACTGCAGTTTTTACTTTTTGCTATAAAAAGGAGACCAAAAAAAGAAAAAAAAAAAAGAAAAAACCCAGACGTTTCTCTTACTTCCCTATTTGTGTTAAAATATCAGAATGGTATGAAAACCCTCATAATGATCCTTTTTTGGAAAGTAGACACCCCAAGGTGATCCCATTTTTTACAACAATCTTTTGAAAATGAAGAAACATGCCAGTACTAAGGGGGTTAAACAGAGCTTGAGAATAGTGCACCAGACACATTACAGTACAGATCACACAGAGGGAGGAGGAAGTGAAGAGGTTAATGTACTGGTCACATAGTGGCGGGTTAGAAATGAAGGTTAATGAATAAGGTGCAGGATAAGGAAGGTGAAAGGATTAATATACAGGTCACAGAGACAGCATAGAGATAGTATGTGTTGGAGAGAAGGGGGTCATGAAAGGGTTAATAAAAAACCATTCCTTTTGTCAGGGAACACAGTGAATAGAGACGCAGATGCATTCAATTTTGTCCCCATTCATAATTACACACTCTCTCCCTCTCCGCTTACAACAGGGAATCAGCACTGTAGACAGTACCACGTGATCGCTACGATGACCAATCAAATGGTCCCTCAGATCAGTATGACACAGGGTCTCCGTTTACCCAGCTAATGATGGCTCAGAACACAGCATTCACCAGTCAAATTGGACACCCAACAGCTATTTATCCAGTGGCATTGATTAAAGGCACTGGCTAAAGAGCCTCCAATATGCCACTGACAAATATTCCTGGTACAAAAGATCTATTTGCCTGGTTGTCATGCTTAGGAAATTATTTCAAAATTTTCTGAGCCACAATACAGATTAAGCATTCTGATTTGACTTGCAGTGTGCTCAGTCTAGACTGTGGCTTGGTAAGTACTGGAGCCAGAGAAAGCCAAGCGATTAGCATTTTGAAAATCAAGAAAGCAATGGCAACGTTCACAGTGATCAGACCACTGCCTGATCCTATGCAAAATGGTAGAGAATCAAACTGATGAATTCAGACTGATTAATTCCAATTTAGTGCCAATAAACCAGCCATGAGTGAAGGCAATAAATGCACCATTTTACAGAAACAGAAACTTCCAACGAGTTTGGTTTGCCTTCAGCTGCTCTGTGTCCTTGTTGGATACCATAAACACAGCTTAAATCCTCCTGAATTATCAATGGAGCTTTATTCTTCACTGTATCTCCAGCAGTTTTCCAAAGGTGACTAATTCAGTATACTCTGGTGTAGATACATCCTGTCATATTGGGATCACCACACCTAACACTGTAAACACAGCTCTGTGTTTGGGAAAAACACCACAACTGCCCTGTACAACCCGGAGGAGGAAAATGGGTTGAACAAAGAAAGCTGATTTCAGCTGATTCTGCTTCAGTACAAGCTGGCTTCTGTTTTGCTGCTACAAACTGTAGCCAGCTTTACAAGCTACTGTATTTTGTTTCTGGTTACCAGTACACATTCTCCAATGGCAATGGGATAACCCTGCGAGCTTACACTGTAATGAAGTGGGTGCATATGAGCCCTGGAGTTCATTAAGTGTGTGGTGGATATTCTTTAGAAATCTGTCTGGTGGTAGTGTGACAAATGGTGGAACATTCAACAGAATGAAGTCAGTAAAGTGTATACGAAGCAGTTGCAGCTCTCACAATTGTCTCAAGTATCTCACCTGTGAAGAGGCAGACATTTTATTCCAGAATTCTCTCAAAGATACAACATAATCAACAATATTCTTCTTATTACCAATATGACAGTATTCCTTTACAAACCAGTTGCAACAATAGCTCCATACAGCAACGTCACAAATTAGTAGTTGAATTTGGGGTATGCAACAGTACAAAGTGAAAATGTTGCAGGGTTTTCAAAGCTTTTGACTACATACATATGTAACAAAATGTGTCAGAAATACCTTACTGAATTGCCCCTGCCCCTCCCAAACACACAAACCCTACTCCACCCTGTGTTGAAGAAAATTGCTGCACCTCCATTCACACACACAGAGCATGGCTAAGCCCTGCCTTCCGCTCTCTCCTCATTGGTTCACTGGCTTTGATTCATTCATTCTTTGTGGCATAGATTCCACAAGGTATTGGAAACATTCCTTAGTCTTTGGTCCATATTGACATGATGATCACCCAGTTGCTGCAGATTTGTCGGCTGCACATCCATGATGCAAATCTCCTGTTCCACCACATCCCAAAAGGTGCTCTACTGGATTTTGATCTGGTGACTGTGGAGGCCATTGGAGTGCAGTGAACTCATTGTCATGTTCAAGAAACCAGTTTGAGACGATTTGAGCTTTGTGACATGGTGCATTATCCTGCTGGAAGTAGCCATCAGAAGATGGGGACACTGTAGTCAAAGGGATGGACATGGTCAGCAACAATGCGCAGGTAGGCTGTGGCATTTAAACGATGCTCAATTGGTACTAAGGGGTCCAAAGTATGCCAAGAAAAGATCCCCCACACCATTACACCACCAGCCTGAACCGTTAATACAAGGAAGTATGGATCCATGCTTTCATGTTTTTTATGCCAAATTCTGACCCTACCATCTGAATTTCACAGCTAAAATGGAGACTCAGACCAAGCAATGTTTTTCCAATCTGCTATTGTGCACCTTTGGTAAGCTTGTATTAATTGTAGCCTCTGTTTCCTGTTCTTAGCTGACAGGAGTGGCACCCAGTGTGTTCGTCTGCTGCTGTAGCCCATCTGCTTCATTATGTTGTGCGTTCAGAGATGGTATTCTGCATACCTTGGTTGTAATGAGTGGTTATTTGAGCTACTGTTGCCTATCATCTCAAAGCAGTCTGCCCATTCTTCTCTGACCTTAACAGGGACATTTTTGTCCACACAACTGCCATTCACTGGATATTTTCTTTTTCGGACCATTCTCTGTAAACCCTAGAGAGGGTTGTGCGTGAAAATCCCAAAAGATCAGCAGTTTTTTTTTTAAATACTCAGACCAGCCCTTCTGGCACCAACATCCATACTACATTCAAAGTCACTTAAATTCCCTTTCTTCCCCATTCTGTTGCTCGGTTTAAATTTCAGCAAGTCATCTTCACCACATCCAGATGCCTAAATGCATTGAGTTCCTGCCATGTGATTGATTAGCGATTTGTGTTACCAAGCAATTGAACAAGTGTACCTAATAAAGTGGCCGGTGAGTGTGTGTAACACACACAATAAAATATATATATATATAAATAAAACACGTTTGGTGGTTCCAAGTAATTTTCTAGCAAAAAATACTGATTTTCACAGTAAACAAATAGTGTCAGAAAAAGGCCTGGTCGTAAAGTGGTTAAACAAAAATGGAGAGGAATGCCTGGGAAAGTAAAATATTCTCCCAAAAATGATAAATTACAACCCAGTCTACCAAATAAAAAAAAAAAAAAAAGAAGGAAAACTGATGTGTACAAAAGGTCCATTTAGAACTAGCTACGTACCTTAGCTTGAAATATCCTGCATTGCGCTAGCCAGTTCTGACACCAACTTTACTCCTCCAAACTTCTGCGAACACTTTTTTTTTTTTTTAAATAACTTTCTCAAGGGCATTGCTAGTCTGTGAAATAAGTAACCTTCAAATGTTTCCATACCTAAAGTGAAACACCTACAATGAAGTATCTCAAAAAGATTACGACTACAGCAAACACAAAACACTGGAGGGTATTACAAATACTGGGCCCAAGCAGCTGACAAAATTGGCCTTATTCACGGAGCACAAGGAACAAAGTTCTAGTTTGAAAACTGCAGAAACCAATAAGGATTAATTTTGCATTGGTGATCTGAGTTCCACAATGCCTAGTACAGCTTTCAAGAGCCAATCACAACAGTTTATGCAAAATTATCTGAAGGGACACGCACAAAAAAAATTTCTCGTACAATAACAGAACGAATGATTTTTCACAAAATTAGTATAGTATTTGTAAAAAAAAAAAAAAAAAAAAAAAAGTGACCAAGACGTGCACGCTAGGAAACGAAAAAAATATTACAATATATACATTATATCATCGTGGATTAGTTGTACTGTGTCTTACGAGAATTTTCATAACCCTAGCAACATATTAGTTTTCGATATGAGAATAGTATGGGAAAAAAAATGGACGATGATTTGTCCGATATTCTCATCCTGAGTACTAGGCTTTAAGATAATTCTGATTGCTTGATCTGAGCTGCACTTAAAGCAAAACTAACTTCTTGCAACCAACATTAACAATTTTTAATTCTTATGTTGCTAAAATTGACAGGAAGGTTTATTATTTCTACTTGTTATTTTAAATTTCTTTAGGTACTTCCTGGTTTCTGGCCTAGAACAAAATTGTGTTATACATCCAAAGAGTCTTCGTAGGCATTTTTTTCATGTAATGCTTTCATCTGTAGGAGTGGATGGGCTCTCTCAGCTAAGCACAACCTCCTGCCTGCAGACCTGAGCTAAGGGCAGATGGATACCAGGAGGTAAATCCTAGGCGAAACATCTACCCAGGGGGGCACACTAAAAAAATGATGGTTGTCTGGCTTTCCTATATTGTTCACAACACGCCGAATCGGAGGATGGTACTAACTGTACCAAATTCTCAGAATGGCAAAAACATTATTTGTCTTGATGTAGAAACATAGCGTAGATTAGGAAGTGATGTATGTGTGACCCTGTAGCCACACCCTTCAGCGCCATAAATTTGGAGTATATATAGATAATGTGATGGCTGCTAATATAGGAATATATACAGATATGCAGGTGGTTTTAATTACTATCCACTATGTCAGAATAGCTACATTTTCTAGGTTAATGCACAATATATAAATATTAAAAGCGAGAAGCATGCCAGAGATAGCCGACTATACCATATATAAAACAAACAATTTCAATAAACTTGTAATAAATGAGATAAACCTCATTAGTAAAAAAAAAAAAAAAAAAAAAAAAAAGATTATGTATGTGTGCATCACTCTTGTCCATTCATAAAACATTTCTGTTGCATGGCTCATTATTATACATATGATACATTGTTCATGTTATGAAATATATTTTCATGGCTGCATATTCTTCCAGGCTGTTATTTGTTTCCCATCTGTTTCTGACCATGTGCAGTCTCTCATTCGATTTTTCTTGTTCAAAAATAGTATACATTGCACGTATATCGTAAGTTCTGTTCACCAACAAGAACATTTTGTAGTTTGCTCCTTTGGACATTTTTTTGCTTGGAAGGTCTGAGGCAGCTCTCGAAAGGTGCGTACACAGGACGTGTACAGGTGAAACTCGAAAAATTAGAATATCGTGCAAAAGTTCATTTCAGTAATGCAACTTAAAGGTGAAACTAATATAGGAGATAGACTCATTACATGCAAAGCAAGATAGTTCAAGCCGTGATTTGTCATAATTGTGATGATTATGGCTTACAGCTCATGAAAACCCCAAATCCACAATCTCAGAAAAATAGAATATTACATGCAATCAATAAAACAAGGATTGTACATAGAACAATATCGGACCTCTGAAAAGTATCAGCATGCATATGTACTCAGTACTTGGTTTGGGTCCCTTTTGCAGCAATTATTGCCTCAATGCGGCATGGCATGGAAGCTATCAGCCTGTGGCACTGCTGAGGTGTTATGGAAGACCAGGATGCTTCAATAGCAGCCTTCAGCTCTTCTGCATTGTTCGGTCTCATGTCTCTCATCTTTCTCTTGGCAATGCTCCAGAGATTCTCTATGAGGTTCAGGTCAGGCAAGTTTGCTGGCCAATCAAGCACAGGAATGCCATGGTCATTGAACCAGGTTTTGGTGCTTTTGGCAGTGTGGGCAGGTGCCAAGTCCTACTGGAAAATGAAGTCAGCATCCCCATAAAGCTTGTCTGGGGAAGGAAGCATGAAGTGCTCCAAAATCTCCTGGTAGTAGGCTGCGTTGACCCTGGACTTAATGAAGCACAGTGGACCAACACCAGCAGATGACATGGCTCCTTAAATCAACACAGACTGTAGAAACTTCACACTGGACTTCAAGCATCTTGCAGTGTGTGCCTCTCCATTCTTCCTACATACTCTGGCTCCTTGGTTTCCAAATGAGATGCAAAAGTTGCTCTCATCAGAAAAGAGGACTTTGGACCACTGAGCAACAAACCAGGTCTGTTTTTCTTTAGCCCAGGTAAGACGCTTCTGACGTTGTTTGTTGTTCAAGAGCGGCTTGACAAGAGGAATACGACATTTGAAGCCCATGTCCAGCATCCGTCTGTGTGTGGTGGCTCTTGATGCACTGACTCCAGCCTCAGTCCACTCCTTGTGAAAGTCCCACACTTTTGAATGGCCTTTTCTTGACAATCCTCTCCAGGCTGCGGTCATCCCTGCTGCTTGTGCACCTTTTTCTTCCACACTTTTGCCTTCCACATAACTTTCTATTAATGTGCATTGATACAGCACTTTGGGAACATCCAACTTCTTTTGCAATTACCTTTTGAGGCTTTCCCTCCTTATGGAGGGTGTCAATGATGGTTTTCTGCACAACTGTCAGGTCAGCAGTCTTTCCCATGATTGTGATTCCTACTGAACCAGACTGAGACCATTTAAAGACTCAGGAACCCTTTTCAGGTGTTATGGCTTAATTAGCTGATTGGAGTGGGACACTTTGAGCCAAGAATATTGCACCTTTTCACAATATTCTAATTTTCTGAGATTGTGAACTTGGGGTTTTCATGAGCTGTAAGCCATAATCATCACAATTACGACACATCACGGCTTGAACTATCTTGCTTTGCATGTAATGAGTCTATCTCATATATTAGTTTCACCTTTTAAGTTGCATTACTGAAATAAATAAACTTTTGCACGATATTCTAATTTTTTGAGTTTCACCTGTATAAGCAAAATCGAACAGTCATTCCAAGTACGGAAATTTCCATCTGATCATATTTTAGTGTGTAGCCCCCCATTATTCAAGATGGCTGTAACTAGAAAAGCTAGGGGGTGTTTTCCAAAGCGATATCTTAAAATAAAGCATGACATGAATGGATGGATGGGGGGGGGGGGGGGGGGGGGGGGAGTTTAATTTGAATATTAAAAGTGAATTAAATAACAGTTTCATTTTGTGGTTCTCAGATACAATTTAGTTCCACTTTAAGCTGCCCATACACTTGACATTTTTTCATTTCAAAAACATAATTTCCATTTTTCTAATAGTTTGAGCAGTCAGAGATCTACTGCAGTGATAGTGCGACAGTAAAATTAGGAGCAGGATTGAAATTGTTTTTGTGAAAAAAAAAATACAATCATTTAAAAAAAATTCTAAAGGCCCTTTAACACAGGCTTTGCAAGCAGGTTAACCTGTACGTTTTTCTGGCGGACCTGATTGAAAGCTCCCTGGAGGTCTTTGGGCAGACAAATGTAAATCTACTTGCACCCATTTTCCTTCGTTAGCTCAAAGTCCCTCCAGAAAAGTACTGCGGATCCAGACTTAAACATGACGGATCTGAGGCTGCCTGATATAAATGGACATAAGCCTGTTAACATACTACAGCCCTTATAGCCATCATGGATCCACAACAGTCCATTATCAAAATGCAGACAAAAAGTGAAAAAGGCACAGATGTCACAAAATGGACATCTGTCCCAGTTGGCTCAGCTTTACTAGGTGATCTGTTCAACTGGACAAAAACACTAACGAGACACTTTAGCCATGAAGTCAGGGAAAATCAGACTTCACTAACAAAGTCAGAGAGGGCATAGTGCATTTTTTTTAATAAAAAAAAAGGTCATCTAATAAATGTTGTGTATTCCTACACTACACAAACACTTAAAAAAAAAAAAAAAACTGTACAATTTCTGTACAATCCATTTTAGATTTACTAAAATTGTTATCCGACAGCCTAACCCAATTGAACTAGTGTTCAATGGAGCAGGATTTACCACAACACAGTTTTTGATAGAAGACTACAATCAGGTTAGCAAAATGTATGGTCCATTTAGGCAGTACTTTTAAAAGTTTACTGTGGAATACTTTGGGGAATGAATTTGTGGACTTTACTGGCAGTTTTAAATAGACTCACTTTAAAGCTTAACTCTAGGCATAAACAAATCCAATAAGGGCTCATTCACACCATGGTACAGAGACATCCATTTTTTTTCACGCGTTATGCAAGGGCACAATGAAATAAATTGTTCTCTATGTTCCCTGTTCACACCACAACACTGGTATCACGTGCAGATTTTATTTCCGTGCAGGAATCTGCAACCTGTATAAAACTCAATTCAGCACGCATGAAAACTGATGTCTCTGCAAGTAAAATCCACTCATCAGTTTCCATCAGTTTTTCTGCACGTATGGTGCAAATGAGGCCTTAAAAGTGTTAGTTTGAGTTTTTATTTTTTTTTAAAAGGTGAACTAACACCATACACCCTCCCCTGACCCTGCTGTACTTACCTCCCAGGATGCTAGGCTGTCAGTGCCCACAGAACGAGTCCAGCAGCCTGGGGGTTTAAAATCCCCACTCTTCTCTGTGCAGCATTTCTGAGGACAGGCCAGAGTGAATTGCTCTAGTCCGTCCTAGAAGCACTGCCAATGCAGTATAACAGTGTGATGGGACCCTTGGGGAGATTTCACCCCACTTATTATCCTGGTGACAATGGTAGAGAGAAAAATCACCAACAGAAACACTGTCAGATATAAAAAATGTTTTTTCCCCTTCTAATAGAGTAGGGAAAGACTAGACACTGCCATCTTATTACTATCGATGTCCCACCTGAAGATTTTTCCTCACTTACTGTTAGGGGAAATCCCTTGGAAACAGTAAATACCTGACGTTTTCTAAATCTTCCACACACTACTTAGAACTAAAAACAGACTGGCCTTACACTTTAACATTTATGTACATTCCATATCCAACTTTCCTGATGCCAAACCTGTGGCCCTTGGGCACTTTTTATGCAGCTGTCGGGGCCCCTGCAGACACTAATCTGTGTTTCTCTTTTGTCCTGTAATAACAGTTTATAGCAGTCTCATGTAACATATCTCCAGTCTATGACTGTCTCCTGAAGCATGTCCACAGTCTCTGACTTCCCAACCAACCATATCAGTCTGCAATCTTAAACCCTCAGTTGTATGTTTTGCAGTCTCTGACCATCTCCTGCATCCTCTCCGCAGTCTCTGACCATCTCCTGCATCCTCTCCGCAGTCTCTGACCATCTCCTGCATCCTCTCCGCAGTCTCTGACCATCTCCTGCATCCTCTCCGCAGTCTCTGACCATCTCCTGCATCCTCTCCGCAGTCTCTGACCATCTCCTGCATCCTCTCCGCAGTCTCTGACCATTTCTTGTATCATTATTACTACTACAGGTACTTATATAGCGCCATCAATTTATGCAGCGCTTTACATATATATTGTATATTCACATCAGTGAATCCCTAACCCTCAAGGGGTGTACAATCTAAGGTATCATGCCCAGAGTCTTTGACTATATACTGATGTGTGTCCGAGAAGAGAAGTAAAGTAGTTTGAAAGGATTAAACAGCTCAAAAGCATCTGCAGGCCAACAAAATGAGATTGTTCAGTTGTCTTATGTTTAGTTCTTTCCATAAACAGGAACACACTGGTCACATGAGCCCTCCTGATTAAGATATGCAGACGTCTGCAGGGGGAGGTACAACTGACCAAGCACCAGCCACCTCATGTAGGCAGGCTAGTCAGACATGAGCAGTCTAATTGGAGGCATGACATGCACTCGTCATGTAAAGCATCCTTGCTCCACCAGGACTTGTCATGATCACTTCACAGACACTAGTATTAGTACATATGCACAGAAATGTTACTTCCCCTTTCTATGGAACAAAAGATGCCAGAAAAAGTTACAAAAACTTGTAAAATCTGAGTGTGATAAAAAGCACTTCTGATATTTTCAGCTCTTGTAAACTCCCTGTAGAAAATGGATATGCTGATTGATCCTCACATAACTGCGAACGATGCACCCAATTGGAACAATCATCCATGTGTATGGCACATCTAGGTTCATTTCTAATGCATAAACAGTGCATTCTATTCTTAGCATCTTCAACACAATAGACACACTTGGGGGCCCATTCTAGCTCACACCAACACATTCATGGTTACACATAGTTCATACTGCTCAAAAGTTTCAAACAGCCCTTTTGTTTACATTGTCTGCTGGCTAACCACCCTGCAAAAACTGGAGTTACGCTTATTTCACTCCATGGATGAAAGCAGAACACATTTCAATGAATACAGAGAACACATTTTATTAAATAACGACCATGCTGGTCACCATCTTCTTGTAAAAAACAAAACAAAAAACACAAACCACACACACCTCTCCGATCAGCAGGGTATCTATAAGCAGAGCAAGACATAAGTCATATCTGTGCCCACTCAGTTCATGTAGAGAGAACACAGGCAGACTCCACTGAGCTCCAAGGGCAGGCCGTGTGAACGAACTTCGCTGTCTATTTACATTAACTAAAAATTAGTTCTGACCTCAAAAACATACAAACTGAATATCATGCATTACTGTGTATGAAATAACCAATAAATAAAAAATAATAACTAAAACTACATTAATGACAATCCATTACCAAATAAAGTGCATCAAACCAAAGTGGCATGTGCTATTCAAATAAAGTGACGTGCTAATTTAAAGGATAAAAGTGCACCTTTGTAAAGAGAAAAAAAATAAAAATAAATAATAGCACATCTTCCTGCATTTAAATAAATGTGTAGTTATTTATTGATTTTACTAGGAGCCTAGAAGGCATTGCACCCGCGGTCAAGCAGATCACGGGTGCCAGGCAGGACTGCTGCAGACCAGTCTGTATATCTGTGTGCTCGTACCTCATAAGAGCAGGCAAATATACACAAACAAGAAGAGAGACTGAACTACCACAGCACTATGGTAGTTCATGGAGAACTACAAGACGAGTCACAAAGCCTGACGGTACTTGCAATTTTCCATTCACAGAATTCTGTGAATGAATGACGCAGCCAGACAGGCATAGCCCCGCATGGCCGCATCTTTTTTAGAAAAGGTAAATGAATCCTTTAATTTATCAATAGAGTCTTTTAACTACATCCAAAAGTCTATTTTCTATTTTTGTCCTCAAAAAATTCAACTGTCCATATGCGCAAAACACCAAAAAGGTCCAGATGTGCCAAAAATCTTCAATAGTGACTTGTGCAGTAAAAAAACTGTGCAAAAGAAAAACAGATAGAAGGCCTTGTTGGAAGGTAGATAATGGAAGCATGCTTAAATACATATCACATTAACAGCCTCCTTTAAAGCGGAAGCCAATGCAGAGATGCTCACCATTCCAATGGTCCCCACCAGCATCATCTCCTGTGCACCAAGTTTCTTCATCGGCTGGTATGGGATGTCACTCCTGAGCATGCACAGGACCTTGTCATCCTGACGCACGGGACGCGCCTAGAGCAGTGCACATCACTGTAAGTAACATGCACGGCTCATTGCAAACAAATGGAAGTGCGCCTAGAGCAGTGCACATCACCGTAACATGCACGGCTCATTACAAATGGAAGTGCGCCTAGAGCAGTGCACATCACCGTAAGTAACATGCACGGCTCATTACAAATAGAAGTGCGCCTAGAGCAGTGCACATCACCGTAAGTAACATGCACGGCTCATTACAAATAGAAGTGCGCCTAGAGCAGTGCACATCACCGTAACATGCACGGCTCATTGCAAACAAATAGAAGTGCGCCTAGAGCAGTGCACATCACCGTAAGTAACATGCACGGCTCATTACAAACAAATAGAAGTGCGCCTAGAGCAGTGCACATCACCGTAAGTAACATGCACGGCTCATTACAAACAAATAGAAGTACGCCTAGAGCAGTGCACATCACCGTAACATGCACGGCTCATTACAAACAAATAGAAGTGCGCCTAGAGCAGTGCACATCACCGTAACATGCACGGCTCATTGCAAACAAATAGAAGTGCGCCTAGAGCAGTGCACATCACCGTAAGTAACATGCACGGCTCATTACAAACAAATAGAAGTACGCCTAGAGCAGTGCACATCACCGTAACATGCACGGCTCATTACAAACAAATAGAAGTGCGCCTAGAGCAGTGCACATCACCGTAAGTAACATGCACGGCTCATTGCAAACAAATAGAAGTGCGCCTAGAGCAGTGCACATCACCGTAACATGCACGGCTCATTGCAAACAAATAGAAGTGCGCCTAGAGCAGTGCACATCACCGTAAGTAACATGCACGGCTCATTGCAAACAAATAGAAGTACGCCTAGAGCAGTGCACATCACCGTAACATGCACAGCTCATTACAAACAAATGGAAGTGCGCCTAGAGCAGTGCACATCACCGTAAGTAACATGCACGGCTCATTACAAACAAAAGTGAGTGAGAGGAAAATGGAAAGGTTTGGGAGTTCACAGGGGATATTACAAGGAGGCAGACAAACAGTAAGAAACAATTTCATGAAAAATAGATTACAGGATCATTAACCCCTTCATGCCTAAGGGTAAAACAAATCTTAAACGCCTAAACACAATTTTGCTACTGTTACATGTGTTAGTAAAACCGTACATATCATCACAACTACTTTGTACATCCAGGTGAATTATACCTTTTCACAACACAAACTGGGCTTTCATTCTGTGGTAAATAGTAATGGATATCTCCTGATTTTTTGTTTTTTATTATCAAAAAGGAAAACTGGCCCCAATTTTTTTTTTAATTGTGCTGTGCGTTTCTTGCTACTGCCGTAACCTAACACCAAAGAACAACCCAAAAATTTTTTTACAGCTCTTGACGATCGCAGCAATACCATGTGTGTATGTTGTTTGTACCTGTACTACAGTCCAGAAACAATAGTGCAGTTTGTTTTTTTTAACTAAACACACACTGACACCGATTCCATTAAAAGAAAATATATATATATTTGTTTTTTGTACCCATAGCACAGCCCAGAAACAATAGTGTGCATTTTGCTTTTTTTGTTCTACCTAAAACATGCGGACACTAATAATTGAAAAAAAAAAAAAATCATGCCCAAAATACACTGACCCTGACCTTTAACCCTTACTTGACCCAAGCACTAACCCTGGCACTAACCTAGATCACAGATGATCTCGGTATTTTCTTTTTTTTTTCCTTTTAAATCATTGGGAGCAGGAGAATTTATTTTGGGTTGTTCCTTGAAGGTAACTTTGTAGTAGCAAGAAATATACGGCTAAATTTAAAAAAATAAATATTGTTATTATCCATAAAGCATTAGCAACTTTTCTTTTTTTAAGGCTCCATGCACACTGGACATTTATATTAATGCTGGTAAAATTAGCTGTGTAAAATCACATTAAAAACATGAGTTTAGCGGTTTCGTATTAGCATTTAGCCACATATTTTCGCATTTGTGTTTACTGTTTTTTTTTTTTTAATACCCCCCAAAAAAATGTTTTCTTGGTAAACAAAAAAAATCCAAAAACGCTGGTGTGCCGCGATTCACCACGTTTGAGCGTTTTTACAGCTAAAAAACTCCTCTAGAAACCCACTAGTTCTGTTTTTTTTTTCCCAGCCAAAGAACGCCCCTGCCAAAAAAACAGATTACAGTCTGTGTGTGCATGGACACATAGGATAACATGCTGGGGGGGGGGTTTACTGGCTGTAGGAAAAAACGTCAAAAGCCAAAAACAGCAGCTGTAAAAAAGTCCAGTGTGCATGAGGACTAGTTGCCAAGCAGCAATTTGATATTGCGGGGCCACAACTGCGAGCCAAACATTTGGTTTGAGGTTGATCTGATTGAGCAAGTCTGACAGGTGGTGCTGCCTGTCAAACTCTGCGGCCAGAGTTAAAAATTCCATGGTCGCCATGCAAGGCATCATGGTCGCAGCATGTGTACAGCCCTGTTTTTTTTTTACTGCCACCAGTGTGAAAGATGCTTAAAAACCTGACAGGTGGTCTGATCCCTCGCCACTCTAGCTGAGAAAGAAAAAAAAAAAAGTTTTGTGTTTAGTTATTCTTTAACCACCTCCCGCCCGCCATATAGTAATATGCAAGGTGGTTCTCTCATTCTTGGAGGGCATCATATGACGTCCTCCCATTCTCACCATGCATGCGCGGCTCAGGGAGCGCGCAGCGCGGCGATCGGCGATGCACTGTGTCCCTCAGACACAGTGGATCACCGATCACGGAAAGAGCCGAAGACGCTGGCTCGGTCATGTGATCAGCTGTGTCCAATCTTAGCTGATCACATGTAAACAGGGAAATGCCAGTTAATCGGCATTTCTCTCCTCTCGAGCTGTCACGCTGACAAAGAGGAGAGCCAGTAATCGGCTTTCTGCGGAGGGGACATGTACACCGATCATCAGGGCACTGATGATCAGTGTAGCCCCAGCAGCACCACCTGTCAGTGCCCATCAGTGCCTCGTGCCAGTGCCCATCAGTACCACATCAATCCCACATAGCAGTGCCTACCAGTGCACATCAATGCCACATATCAGTGCCCATCTGAGCTGCCTTTCAGTGTCACCAGTCAGTGCCGCCTAACAGTGCCAGTCAGTGCCATATATCAGTGCTGCCTTTCAGTGCCTCCTCATCAGTGCCACCTATCAGTGTCGCCCATCAGTGCCCATCAGTGCCCATCAGTGCAGCCTCATTAGCGCACATCAGTGAAGGAGAAAAATCACTTATTTACAAAATTCTAAAAAAACAAAAACGAAGAAAAAAAACTTTTTTTTTTCAAAATTTTCAGTGGTTTTTAGTTTAAGAAAAAATAAAAAAAAAACCCAGAGGTGATTAAATACCACCAAAATAAAGCTCTGTCACAAAAAAAAATGATAAAAAATTTCATATGGGTACAGTGTTGCATGACTGCACAATTGTCACTCAAAGTGCGACAGCGCTGAAAGCAAGAATTTGGCCTGGGCAGGAAGGGGGTACAAGTGCCCTTGTGGTTAAGCATAAAGCATGTATGGTAAAGAAGCTTGCATGTAGTTTTTACATTAAAGAAATCCATTTGCTGAATCTCTGGTGTAGTTTATAGCTTAACCCACCTTCCTTAGGGATTCATGGTAATGCACATAAAATGGATGTAAAACAGAGATATGAATTTAGCTTATAAACTGCACACATGCCAGTAGCAGTAAATCTAGTGTATGTTCAGCTTGCAAAGCTGCACACAAAACGGAGGTATGTACCCAATGTACGGCTGCAAAAGAGGAAGGTGCACACTTTTACGGAAACCCTCCACCCCTGTAAGTGTTTTAGGCTGTATATACAGAATACACATGGATGAAACATGACGAACTTTCCACTAACAGGGCTTTGCACGTGGTTGAACTCTGAACAGTCGTGCTCTGCTTGCCATGCTGCAGTTTTTTTGCTACGTTAGAGAGCAGACTGAATTACAATCTAAACAAAAATTAGAAAATAGCTTTTAAATTAGCAGCTTTTGAAGTCACTAAATATATTGAACTATTGTTTATTTTTGCTTTACTTCATTGCAACAGAAAGAAAAGATAATATTCAATGCAAGATCACATACCCTTAATATCTTTGGATCTGCGCATTTGTTATATCAGGTTAATTGTTTTTTCCTGATTCAAAGATACTCAATTGCTATACAGCGCTTAAAAGAAATGGCCACTTACAAGCCCTGTTTTTCTGGTGAAGCTCCATTCAAGTTAGGTCAACTCAAGTTTTTATTGCTCAATGTCCCTGTTGCAGGAATTTCCTCTTGCTTCCTAATCTTTTTGACTGCGAGTGAAAATGTCCCCAGTTTAACAGAGAGAGCACCTAATGCTACATAATATACAGAAAAAACAAAAAAACAAAAAACACCACTTCCTGTTTTTAGAGGTAGTAAACAGCAAAAATAAATTTTCAACAAAAAGGTTTCCATGCAGGATAATAGCATAATGTGCTAATACGCATCGCATACTGGCACATTATGAAATACCTTAGAACGAAGCCCTCCAGCAGAGTGTTGTCACTGCTGACAGGGCTTCCATCTTCACCCGATCTTCCTTTAGAGTTCGGCTGTTTGACTGGCCAACCACGATGACAATCACTCCTGTGCATGTTCACAGGGAGTCATGGCCACGGCACAGCTCTAGTAGAAGAAAAAATAAAAAAAAACCCACAGCTAAGGAATATTAGTTGATTTCTATGTATTGCTTCCCTAATGGCAGTGAGGGAGCTTTGACAGGCTTCAAAAGTGCCCAACTAAGCCCACCTTTTTCCACTCAGTTACTCCATTCATAGAAGTCGGTACCACAATGAATGGAGGGGGCAGACCTTGAAATCATCCACTGATCCTCCATTCCTAGATCACATTCCATTCATAGAAGCAATTTCTATTAATGGAGGAGCTGAGCGAAAAGGCTGGACATAGTCAGGCCTGTCAAAGCTCCCTCAGTTCTATTAACCCTCACTGCTCCAGAAGATTATGGCAGAAGAGGTGGCGGAGGCATCAGGAGGAGGAAGATTTATGCTAAACAAGGACACCATAATTGTACTGATTTTGTACTTTTATTTTAACTCAAACTTAGGATTTAAAGGAGAATTTAACCTTTTGTAAAAATGAGCACTCACATAAAAAAAGACAAAAAAAAAAAAAAACCTTAATTAATATATTTTTCCAGCACAGACTGCAGAGCAGTGCAACGCCAACAACAGATTGTGGGTGCAATGCTCTAGCTCCTACCAACTTTTCCTCCAGCTCATATCCATACTGGGAGGTACATACCTTCAGTTTTGCAGGTAGAGGAAATATCTGTGAGGGACAGCAATGGAGAGGATTTGGTGGATTTATACTGGGTTGGACCAGGCAGCCACCTGGGGCCCAGGAATCTCAGGAGCGCCATGTCTTATCACTACCGTTTAAAGAATAATTCCAGGCATGGCTATATTATACATAGTTACATTGGTCCAGCTTGGAGCAATGTGGATATATATTTATCCAAACTAAGGTGGGACACTCATGCTGTATGATGAATACCCAATTCGAGGATCACATCAAATGTGGACTCACAAGATTCCACCCAATGTATCTCAAAAATAGGAAATGCAATCACAATCTATGCAATAATGTGTTTTACTTCAAAGTAGTCATCTTCATACAGGATTAAAGCAGTAAGCGACAGCACAGTTTTGAACCTAACCATGTTCTTCACATGCAGCTTGATGAAGAACAAGGTATGTTTGAAATTGCTGTTGTTTACTGCTTTAATCCTGTATGAAGAGGACTACTTGAAGTAAAAGAATTATTGCAAACATTGAGATTGCATTTCCTATTTCCTGAGATAGAGATATACAGTGCCTTGAAGAAGTATTCATACCCCTTGAAATATTCCACATTTTGTCATGTTACAAACAAAAACGTATGTGTATTTTATTGGGATTTTATGTCATAGACCAACACAAAGTGGCACATAACTGTGAAGTGAAAGGGAAATGATAAATGGTTTTCAAAATGTTTTACAAATAAATATCTGAAAAGTGTGGCGTGCATTTCTATTCATCCCCCTTTACTCTGATAGCCCTAACAAAAATCTAGAGAAAGCAATTGCCTTCAGAAGTCACCTAATTAGTAAATAGAGTCCACCTGTGTTTAATTTAATTAGTGAACAGCATCATGAAAGCCAAGGAACACACCAGACCGGTCGGGGATAAAGTTCTGGAGAAGTTTAAAGCAGGGTTAGGTTATAGAAAAAATCCCAAGCTTTGAACATCTCACAGAGCACTGTTCATCATCTGAAAATGGAATAAGTATGGCATAACTGCAAACCTACCAAGACATGGATGTCCACCTAAACGGACAGGCCGAGCAAGGAGAACATTAATCAGAGAAGCAGCCAAGAGGTCCATGGCAACTCTGCAGAGATCCACAGCTCAGGTGGGAGAATCTGTCCACAGGACAACTATTAGTCGTGCACTCCACAAATCTGGCCTTTATGGAAGAGTGGCAAGAAGAAAGCCATTGTTGAAAGAAAGCCATAAGAAGTCCCGTTTTCAGTTTGTGAGAAGCCATGTGGGGGACACAGCAAATGTGGAAGAAGGTGCTCTGGTCAGATGAGACCAAAATTGAACTTTTTGGCTTAAAAGCAAAACACTACGTGTGGTGGAAAACAAAAACGGCACATCACCCTGAACACATCATCCCCACCGTGAAACATGGTGGTGGCAGAATCATGTTGTGGGGGTGCTTTCATTGAGTAGGGACAGGGAAGCTGGTCAGAGTTGATGGGAAGATGGATGGAGCCAAATACAGGGCAATCTTAGATAAAAACCTGTTAAGAGTCTGCAAAAGAGCGGAGACGGGGCAGAGGTTCACCTTCCAGCAGGACAACGACCCTAAACATACAGCCAGAGCTACAATGGAAAGGTTTACATCAAAGCATATTCCTGTGTTAGAATGGCCCAGTCAAAGTCCAGACCTAAATCCAATTGAGAATCTGTGGCAAGACTTGAAAATTGCTGTTCACAGATGCTCTCCATCCAATCTGACAGAACTTGCAAAGAAGAATGGGCAAAAATGTCACTCTCTAGATGTGCAAAGCTGGTAGAGACATCCCCAAAATGACTTGCAGCTGTAATGGCAGTGAAAGGTGGTTCTACACAGTATTGACTCAGGGGGGCTGAATACAAATGCACGCCACACTTTTCAGATATTTGTAAAGAATTTTGATAACCATTTATCATTTTCCTTCCACTTTACAACTATGTGCCACTTTGACAAAATTTCAAGGGGTTTTTAAATCTTTGCAATTTATTAAAAAAAAAAAAAAAAAAAAAAAAACCACATGTACATAAGTATTCAGTCTTTGCCATGACACTCAAAATTGAGCTCTGGTTCATCCTGTTCCCACTGATCATCCTTGAAATGTTTCCATAACTTGATTGGCGTCCACCTGTGGGAAATTCAGTTGATTGGATATGATTAGGAAAGGCATAAACCTATCTAAGGTCCCACAGTTAACAGTGCATGTCAGAGCACAAACCAAGCCATGAAGTCCAAGGAATTGTCCTTAGACCTCCGAGACAGGACTGTATCAAGGCACAGATCTGGGGAAGGGTACAGAAACATTTCTGTAGCATTGAAGGTCCCAATGAGCACAGTGGCCTCCATCATCTGTAAATGGAAGAAGTTTGGAACCACCAGGAATCTTCCTAGAACGTTCTGCCCGGCCAAAATGAGCAATCGAGGGAGAAGGGCCTTAGCCAGGGAGGTAACCAAGCACCCGATGGTCACTCTGAAAGAGCTCCAGCGTTTTTCTGTGGAGAGAGGAGAACCTTCCAGAAGAACAACCATCTCTGCAGTACTCACCCAATCAGGCCTGTATGGTAGAGTGGCCAGATGGAAGCCACTCCTCAGTAAAAGGCAAATGGCAGCCCGCCTGGAGTTTGCCAAAAGGCACCTGAGGAACTCTCAGACCATAAGAAACCAAATTCTCTGGTCTGATGAAACAAAGATTGAACTCTTTGGTCTCAATGCCAAGCGTCCTGCCCGGAGGAAACCAGGCACATCTCACCACCTGGCCAATACCATCCCTACAGTGAAGCATGCCACCACGGCAGCGTCATGCTGTGGGGATGTTTTTCAGCGGCAGGAAATGGGACACTAGTCAGGATCGAAGGAAAGATGAATGCAGCAATGTACAGAGACATCCTTGATGAAAACCTGTTCCAGAGTGCTCTGGACCTTAGACTGGGGCGACGGTTCATCTTTCAACAGGAGAACGACCCTAAGCACACAGCCCACATAACAAAGGAGTGGCTATGGGCCAACTCTGTGAATGTCCTGAAGTGGCCAAGTCAGAGCCCAGACTTGAACCTGATTGAACATCTCTGGAGAGATCTGAAAATGGCTGTGCACTGGCGCTCCTCATCCAACCTGATGGAGCTTGAGAAGTACTGCAAAGAAGAATGGGAGAAACTGCCCAAAAATAGGTGTGCCAAGCTTGTAGCATCATCCTCAAAATGACTTGAGGCTGTAATTGGTGCTAAAGGTGCGTCAGCAAAGTATTGAGCAAAGGCTGGGAATACTTATGTACATGGGGTTTTTTTTTTCATTTTTTATTGTTAATAAATTGCAAAGATTTGAAAACAATCTTCTCTCACATTGTCACTATGAGGTCTTGTTTGTAGAATGTTGAGGAAAAAATGAATTTAATCCATTTTGGAATAAGGCTGTAATATAACAAAATGTGGCAAAAATTAAGCGCTGTGAATATTTTCTGGATGCACTGTATACACACCTCCACAGTACCCCAGCCTCATGCCTGTCCTCCTCATACCTGTACTACAGTATACACACCTCCACAGTACCCCAGCCTCATGCCTGTCCTCCTCATACCTGTACTACAGTATATACACCTCCACAGTACCCCAGCCTCATGCCTGTCTTCATACCTGTACTACAGTATATACACCTCCACAGTACCCCAGCCTCATGCCTGTCCTCCTCATACCTGTACTACAGTTTATACACCTCCACAGTACCCCAGCCTCATGCCTGTCCTCCTCATACCTGTACTACAGTATATACACCTCCACAGTACCCCAGCCTCATGCCTGTCCTCCTCATACCTGTACTACAGTATATACACCTCCACAGTACCCCAGCCTCATGCCTGTCCTCCTCATACCTGTACTACAGTATATACACCTCCACAGTACCCCAGCCTCATGCCTGTCCTCCTCATACCTGTACTATACACACCTCCACAGTACCCCAGCCTCATGCCTGTCCTCATACCTGTACTATATACACCTCCACAGTACCCCAGCCTCATGCCTGTCCTCATACCTGTACTATATACACCTCCACAGTACCCCAGCCTCATGCCTGTCCTCATACCTGTACTATATACACCTCCACAGTACCCCAGCCCCATGCCTGTCCTCCTCATACATGTACTATATACACCTCCACAGTACCCCAGCCCCATGCCTGTCCTCCTCATACATGTACTATATACACCTCCACAGTACCCCAGCCCCATGCCTGTCCTCCTCATACATGTACTATATACACCTCCGCAGTACCCCAGCCCCATGCCTGTCCTCCTCATACCTGTACTATATATACCTCCACAGTATCCCATCATGCCTGTCCTCCTCATGCCTGTACTATATACACCTCCACAGTACCCCATCCTCATGCCTGTACTACAGTATATAGACCTCCACAGTATCCCATCATCATGCCTGTGCTCCTCACACCTGTACTATATACACCTCCGCAGTACCCCAGCCTCATGCCTGTCCTCCTCACACCTGAACTATATACACCTCCACAGTATCCCATCATCATGCCTGTCCTCCTCATACCTGTACTATACACACCTCCGCAGTACCCCAGCCCCATGCCTGTCCTCCTCATACCTGTACTATACACACCTCCGCAGTACCCCAGCCCCATGCCTGTCCTCCTTATACACACCTCCGCAGTACCCCAGCCTCATGCCTGTCCTCCTCATACCTGTACTATACACACCTCCGCAGTACCCCAGCCTCATGCCTGTCCCTCGGCTCCCTTCCTCCCCCATGCTGGCCATGCAGTGTGTACGTGTTGTGCTCCCTCGTGACTTCCTCCCGCCTCCATGCCCCTTGCTATGGATTCTACAGTCCTCCCGCCATACACCCTGACAGGTCCCATCTGCCGCTCTGCTTGTCGTTGCCATGACGCCGGCTCACACCCCGAGCACTGTCTGTAGATCTCCCGGCTCCCCGGACTGTGTCACCTTCCCGTCCAGGAGAGGGAGAGCTCCGGGCGGAGCCAGGTTGGCAGTTCTAGTCCGGCCTGTACTCACCACCACACAGGGACTCGCCATGTCTGCTGATCCGGGCAGGAAGTCAGCGGCTGTGGAGGGAGATGTGCAGCACCTGATCGGCGTCCTGTGTACAGTACAGCAGGCCGGAGCTCACACACACATGGCCTGCCCGGGGCCCGCCCGCTAAGGAGGATGTGGGGTGGAGCTCGGCCCATTCACCTCTATGGGAGAGTCAGCAGGCACACCATCACCCCACCGTGCGCGGCCTCTCACATGGCTGAGCGGTCAGAGGTGACATCATACACCACGCATGACTCGGCTCGGGGCTACCTGCAGCCATGAAATTGGACCTTGGGAAATAAAGGGGTTAAAGCGGAGCTGAAGGGTGATTGTTGCACCCTCCCATCTGCCCCTTTAAGATGCAAGAGCTGCTGATAGAGATGTTCACATGAAAAGGCGAGAACTACCCCGCCCCGCCGGCAGTACCGCCACCAGACGCCGCTCCTTCATGGTAGTAGGGATGTGCAGCATGGGCGCCGGAACCATGTGCAGTGCATTTGTGGCGCATTATTCTGGGAGTTGTGGGGTGGCATGGAGTCCTAATATCACCTCCTCACCACATGCCAAACACCTGAAAAGAGATCCAAATGTAGATTGCTATTCAGAGGAGCAGCAGTTTAGATACGGGTCTAAATAGCTTAATATCACTGGTGGACTCTTTATTGCAGAAGGAACATGCTATTTCTAGGCACACAAAGGTGTTTAGGTCATCTGCAGTGACTTTAGTTCAGCTCTACACAAGGACATGGAGAATAGAACTGCATCCAGCGTGCCCCGATCAGACCAGAGAATAGAACTGCATCCAGAGTGCCCCGATCAGACCAGAGAATAGAACTGCATCCAGAGTGCCCCGATCAGACCAGAGAATAGAACTGCATCCAGAGTGCCCCGATCAGACCGTCGGAGTATAGAACTGCATCCAGCGTGCCCCAATCAGACCGTCGGAGTATAGAACTGCATCCGGCGTGCCCCGATCAGACCGTCGGAGTATAGAACTGCATCCGGCGTGCCCCGATCAGACCGTCGGAGTATAGAACTGCGCTCGGCGTGCCCCGATCAGACCGTCGGAGTATAGAACTGCGCCCGGCCTGCCCCGATCAGACCGTCGGAAGTATAGAACTGCATCCGGCGTGCCCCGATCAGACCGTCGGAGTATAGAACTGCGCTCGGCGTGCCCTGATCAGACCGTCGGAAGTATAGAACTGCGCTCGGCGTGCCCCGATCAGACCGTCGGAGTATAGAACTGCGCCCGGCGTGCCCCGATCAGACCGTCGGAAGTATAGAACTGCATCCGGCGTGCCCCGATCAGACCGTCGGAGTATAGAACTGCGCTCGGCGTGCCCCGATCAGACCGTCGGAAGTATAGAACTGCGCTCGGCGTGCCCCGATCAGACCGTCGGAGTATAGAACTGCGCCCGGCGTGCCCCGATCAGACCGTCGGAGTATAGAACTGCATCCGGCGTGCCCCGATCAGACCGTCGGAGTATAGAACTGCGCTCGGCGTGCCCCGATCAGACCGTCGGAAGTATAGAACTGCGCTCGGCGTGCCCCGATCAGACCGTCGGAGTATAGAACTGCGCTCGGCGTGCCCCGATCAGACCGTCGGAGTATAGAACTGCGCTCGGCGTGCCCCGATCAGACCGTCGGAGTATAGAACTGCGCTCGGCGTGCCCCGATCAGACCGTCGGAGTATAGAACTGCGCCCGGCGTGCCCCGATCAGACCGTCGGAGTATAGAACTGCATCCGGCGTGCCCCGATCAGACCGTCGGAGTATAGAACTGCGCTCGGCGTGCCCCGATCAGACCGTCGGAAGTATAGAACTGCGCTCGGCGTGCCCCGATCAGACCGTCGGAGTATAGAACTGCGCTCGGCGTGCCCCGATCAGACCGTCGGAGTATAGAACTGCGCTCGGCGTGCCCCGATCAGACCGTCGGAGTATAGAACTGCGCTCGGCGTGCCCCGATCAGACCGTCGGAGTATAGAACTGCGCCCGGCGTGCCCCGATCAGACCGTCGGAGTATAGAACTGCGCCCGGCGTGCCCCAATCAGACCGTCGGAGTATAGAACTGCATCCGGCGTGCCCCGATCAGACCGTCGGAGTATAGAACTGCGCCCGGCGTGCCCCGATCAGACCGTCGGAGTATAGAACTATGCCCGGCGTGCCCCGATCAGACCGTCGGAGTATAGAACTGCGCCCGGCGTGCCCCGATCAGACCGTCGGAAGTATAGAACTGCATCCGGTGTGCCCCGATCAGACCGTCGGAGTATAGAACTGCGCTCGGCGTGCCCCGATCAGACCGTCGGAAGTATAGAACTGCGCTCGGCGTGCCCCGATCAGACCGTCGGAGTATAGAACTGTGTCCCCAGACCGCCGCAGAGCGGAACCGCGTCCAGCGTGCCCCGATCGGACCGCCACAGAGCGGAACCGCTCCCGGCGTTTCCCGATCGGACCGCCGCAGAGCGGAACCGCGCCCGGCGTTTCCCGTTCGGACCACCGCAGAGTGGAACCGCGCCCGGCGTGCCCCGATCGGACCGCCGCAGAGTGGAACCGCGCCCGGCGTGCCCCGATCGGACCGCCGCAGAGTGGAACCGCGCCCGGCGTGCCCCGATCGGACTGCCGCAGAGTGGAACCGCGCCCGGCGTGCCCCGATCGGACCGCCGCAGAGTGGAACCGCGCCCGGCGTGCCCCGATCGGACCGCCGCAGATTGGAACCGCGTCCGGCGTGCCCCGATCGAACCGCCGCAGAGTGGAACCGCATCCAGCGTGCCCCGATCAGACTGTCGCAGAGTGGAGAGGTGCAGAAAAATGTTCTTTTCTCCCCACCGTGGCTCAGCTGCTGTGCATAGAAATGAATGGAATGTCACTTTGTGACAATTTCAATAAAGTAAGCACCCCATTAACCACTTGCCTACCGGGCACTTTTGCCCCCTTCCTGCCCAGGCCAATTTTCAGTTTTGCTGCACTTTGACAATTGTGCAGTCATGCAACACTGTACCCATGTGACATTTGTATCATTTTTTTCACACAAATAGAGCTTTCTTTTGGTGGCATTAAATCACCACTGGAGTTTATTTTTTTGCATTATAAACGAAAAAAAGCAAAACATTTGAAAAAAAAATAGTTTTTCTTTGTTTCTATTATAAAATTTTGTAATCCGCTATAGTTTCTCCTTCACTGATGTGAGTTGATGCACTGCACTGATGACCACTGATAGGCTGCACTGATAGGTGCCACTGCTGGGCATTTTTGGGGCTGCACTACTCAGTGCAGATGTCCTCTCTGACACTTGGTGGTTATCAGCAGTACTTTCCTACCGCTGTTACAGCGTGAGGAAAGTGCTGCCGATAACCAGCAACTGTATTTACTTTGTGATCAGCTGTGTCACTGGACACAGCTGATCACGTGGTAAAGGGCTGCTGTGATTGGCCTTTTACATTGTCATGCACGCCTCTGAGGGCTTGTTTTGGGAGGAAGTCATATGACCCTCTCCCAGAACTGGACAACCAGGCTGTAGCCGTCATTGAGCTGTAGCCTGGTTGTCAAGTGGCTAAACAAAGAAGTTATAAACCTGAAATAAAAGGGGTTTGTTAAATAAATGCAAAATATCTTTAGACAATAGTAGGCGGCGGCTCTTTATTGGGGTTAAAAGCACATGTATACATTTCTTAACCACTGGTCCTCCTGAGGATCTACCCCCCTTCCTGACCAGGCTATTTTTTGCGTTACTTTAACTGACAATTGTGCGGTTATGTAACGCTGCGCCCAAATGAAATATACAGCCTTTTTTTCCCACGAATTGAGCTTTTTTTCGGTGGTATGCAGTTTTTATTTTTTGCACAAAAAAAAAAAGACCAAAAATTTTGAGAAAAAAATAATTTTTGACATTTTGCTATTAAACCTGTCCAGAAAAAAATTTAAAAAATCAAATTACGTCAAATTTTAGGCCAAAATGTATTCTGCTACTTGTGTTTGCTAAAAAATCCCAATACATGTAAATTAATTGATTTACATGAACGTTATAGAGTTTACAAATTGTGGAATACTGGAATTTTTTCTTTTTTTTTTTTTTTACTACTAATGGCGGCGACTTATAGCAGGACTGCGGCGGGCATTCTGACACTGGGGGGAACTAGCTTGGTGTCACTGACATCCCCAGTGACACCAATACAGTGATCAGTGCTAAAAAAAAAAAGCACTGACGCTGTACTAATGGCACTCAGCAGGAAGCGGTTAACATGAGTGGCAATCAAAGAGTTAACTGTGCTGGGAGTGTTTTACTGGGGCCGGTGTGTTGGTGCTTCACTGTAAGGACACTGCTCTGGATGGCAGTGTGCCCGAGCTGACAGGGAGGACGACTGTTAGTAAACAAAGCAGCCCTCCTCCTCCTCATCGGAGATCCCCAGTAATCACCGGCTTTGACCCGATGATTGACGGCCGCAAATGGTGGCGCGGGTAGAGCTCACGCGCGCTCCCTACCCAGAAATGCAAAATCATGTATACGTGATTTTGCGCACCGCTGCCGCCTTGTAGCGGTATATCTGCTATAGGCGGCGGGGATGTGGTTAATAAACTTCCTTTAATGCCTGTTCACTCTGATGCAGTGTGGGATTCACAGTGATTACTGTGCGTTTCCCGCATCACAAATGCACTCCATTCCTGCAAACCACTGTGGGTGTCTGTTAATGACACCCCAAAAATGGATTGCAAAACAATTGGATCACATGGTTGTGAACACCCATGCAATCCAATTCCAGTGTGGGGAAAAGAAAGGTGCCTGCACCCTTTATGCAGGTGCAGTGCAATTCAAGCCATAAAAAATGGCTTTGTGACAGCTGAGAATCTGCCAGGAAAAACCAAAGGGGAACCTGAAACACAAAAACGAGAGGCAAGAAACTGCCCAGTACCAGAAAAGCCTAGCAACAACTAAACAAGCCTTCATTTCGCTTTTACCAAGGGGTGCCAGGGCTTGCAGTCCCATGGGGCCACTTCATATGTTTGTGGCCCTGCCATATGAGCATTCCCTGTTCACTCCTGCGCTACCTCGGCACTCACTGTCAGAGGTTGCTTCCGGGCTATGACTCCGTGGTACAGAAGTATGCTGAGTGAACAGGGAATCTCTGTCACACTATTAACATTTTTTTTCTTTTACTTCACCACCAGATAGGCTAGATCCGGCCCTGACACTCATACGGACATCATCCCCAAATGCTAATACCGATTGTTTTAGGGCCGGTTCACATTATAGGAATGCATTCCAAATGCATTTTTGTCACATTTTTGATGTGTTCCAGTGCGTTTTTGATGCATTCCAGTTAATTTTTTCCTCTTTTACTGCAATTTAAATAGGGACATGTGCGTTTTTGGTATGTTTTTAATGTGTTTTACCACGTTCCAGTACAGTTCTGTGCAGAAAAAATGCGGCCTGTTCTACATTTTTTTTCAGGACCTGGAAAGCACTGGACTGCAAGCACTGATGTGAACTATGACATTGACAACCATATAACCTACTTTCTGTGCGTTTTGGATGCAGAAAAAACACAACTGAAATGCATGTAGTGTGAACCAGGCCTTAGTGTACAGGCTGGTGTGAATGAGCTGTCTTTACAATGTATGCTGAGCTGCACAGGGTACATTCCCAGCACAACTCATTTCCAGAATACACAATGTCCTATACACCAGAGTTAGGTCATCTCTCACCAGCCAATCAAGAGGACCGAAGACCGCATCCCAATTGACACCATTGTGCCTGCTTGCACAGGGATGCATAGAACATCTGTGCATCTCAGTGAGGGTAAACACAGCCCTCCATGGGCGTATGGTTATGTACAGTGCCTTGAAAAAGTATTCATACCCCTTGAAATTTTCCACATTTTGTCATGTTACAACCCTAAACGTCAATGTATTTTATTGGGATTTTAAGTGTGAACAACACAAAGTGGTTGATTTACTAAAACTGAAGAGTGCAAAATCTGGTGCAGCTGTGCATGATAGCCAATCAGCTTTAACTTCAGCTTGTTAAATTAAGTTTTGATCACAAAAACTGGAAGCTGATTGGTTTCTATGCAAAGCTGCACCAGATTTTGCACTTTCCAGTTTTAGTAAATCAACCCCAAAGTGGCACATAATTGTGAAGTGGAAGGAAAATGATAGTTTTCCAAATTTTTTACAAATTATGTTAAAAGTGTGGCGAGTATTTGTATTCAGCCCCCTTTACTCTGACACCCCTAACTAAAATCAAGTGGAACTAATTGCCTTCAGAAGTCACCTAATTAGTAAATAGAGTCCACCTGTGTTTAATTTAATCTCAGTATAAATACAGCTGTTCTGTGAAGCCCTCAGGGATTTGTTAAAGAACATTAGTAAAGGAATAGCATCATGAAGGCCAAGGAACACACCAGACAGGTCAGGGATAAAGAAGTGGAGAAGTTAAAAGCAGGATTCGGTTATAAAAAAAATATCCCGAGCTTTGAACACCTCATGGAGCACTGTTCGATCTATCATCTGAAAATGGAAAGAGTACAGCACAACTACAAACCTACCAAGACATGGCCGTCCACCTAAACTGACAGGCCGGGGAAGGAAAGCATTAATCAGAGAAAGGTAACTCTGGAGGAACTGCAGAGATCCACAGTTCAGGTGGGAGAAGTTGTCCGCTGGACAACTATTAGTCGCGCACTCCACAAATCTGGCCTTTATGGAAGAGTGGCAAGAAGAAAGCCATTGTTGAAAGAAAGCCATAAGAAGTCCCATTTGCAGTTTGCGAGAACCATGTGGGGGACACAGCAAACGTGGAAGAAGATGCTCTGGTCACCTGAAACCAAAATTGAACTTATTGACCTAAAAGCAAAAAGCTATGTGTGGCGGAAAACAAACACTGCAGATCACCCTGAACACACCATCCCCACCATGAAACGTGGCAGCATCATGTTGTGGGGATGCTTTTCTTCAGCAGAGACAGGGAAGCTGGTCAGAGTTGATGGGAAGATGGATGGAGCCAAATACAAGGCAATCTTAGAAGAAAACCTGTTAGTTTGCAAAAGACTTGAGACTGGGGAGGAGGTTCACCTTCCAGCAGGACAACGACCCTAAACATACAGCCAGAGCTACAATGGAATGGTTTCGATCAAAGCATATTCATGTGTTAGAATGGCCCAGTCAAAGTCCAGACCTAAATCCAATTGAGATTATGTGGCAAGGCTTGAAAAGTGCTGTTCACAGACGCTCTCCATCCAATCTGACAGAGCTTGAGCTATTTTTCATAGAAGAATGGGCATAAATGTCTCTCTCTAGCTGTGCAAAGCTGATGGATATCCCCAAAAATACTTGCAGCTGTAATTGCAGCGAAAGGTGATTCTACAAAGTATTGACTCGGGGACTGAATACAAAAGCACACCACACTTTTCACATATTTATTTGTAAAGAATTTTGAAAACTATTTATCATTTTCCTTCCACTTCACAATTATGTGCCACGTTGTGTTGGTCTATCCCATAAAATCCCAATAAAATACATTTACATTTCTGGTTGTAACATGACAAAATGTGGAAACTTTCAAGGGGTATGAATACTTTTTCAAGGCACTGTTCACCCCATGTGCCGTGTGAATGAGGTCTTAGTTATCACTAGAACAAGTGTCACCTTTGCAAGGTTTGCTATTTCTCAATAATTTGTCCTTTTCTTAATTTTCCTTTCTGGTGATAATAGTCACCACAGCCTGAGAGGGTAAATCCCCACAGCGGGACACAGACAGCAATAAAAAACAAACTTCTAACCCTTCTCTACTCTGACTATACTGTCCTGTCTGCAGTGAAAGCCCCAAAAGTGTTATCAGATCTGCCCAGTTCTCCTCTGCTGGTCTATACAGCATCTCATCTACTGCTCATCTCCATAAGTGGTCCAGCAGGGAGACCTCAGGAAGGGCTGACAACGCCTGTTTGAGATTTCAGTGCAGCAGAAGCCACGCTGTCAGCTCATTACAGGTAGTTAGGAGCTCACTGAATTTCTGGTAGGATCAACAGGTATTTCTCTGCATGTGCAGCATCTTTAGAGACAAAACACTAGGGAAACGTATATTTGTACTGCAGAGATTCACTGAATATTTTTTTCCTAAATGGGTTTGTTTCCAGAGGAATGATAGGTTATATATTTACAAATATATATTAAATATGGGTAAACCCTCTCCTGCAATAGAAAAAAAATGGTTGGTTTGCTTTCCCCAGCATCTAGCTTGACTGTGGGTGAACCCAGGTAAACTAGATGTCATATCTGTGCTTCAACTGTGTAGGTAGCTGTTTGACTGGAGTTGCAGGGGGCTATGGGCTCATTCAGACACATGTCCAACAGTGATAATCCGTGATTCTTCCCAACAGAGAAACTAGCCCCATGCTCACCTTGTGTGCAGACAGCCACTGCCTACAAGGAGCAGCTGCATAACCAGGATTTTTCTACTGTACAAATCTATGGGCATAATCACTGCTGTTCTTATGTATCCACTCATCTGAGCGGTTACATGCAAATAGGGGCTTAGGCCGGCCTTGGATGCAGATAGTTCACATCCAAAGCCAGTGTTTAAAGACACATATCATCCAATGTGTGTGACCATAGCATAGAGTGAAGACCACTATCACAGCAACCTAGGCTTCCATAACACCTCAGCAGTGCCACAGGCTGATCGCCTCCATGCTATGCCACATTGATGCAGTAATTCATGCAAAAGGAGCCCCGACCAAGTATTGAGTACATACTATACTGCGATCAGTAATCCTCCGATGAGGATCCCGACATAAGGGGGGCTCTAATGTTAAAGGGAATCCGGGAGAACCCTGATTGGGTTTTGTTTTTTTGGACTGCAAATATTTGTATATATTAAGAGCCCCCCTACTGGAGCTGCCATCTTTGATGGTCTGGCACATGCACGGATGTGCTGAAATGCTCTGCCTGTCCTTGCCTGAGACCTGGCAGAGCCTTGGGGCAGATAAGCATGAGCGGGTTTGCAAACATGGCACGATTAGGGAGGCATGAAGTCTTCTTGTTCAGCCTTCTTCCTAATCGCATCATGTTCACACACGGATGCGCCAAGGGTCTCTGCCAGGTACTACAGGTGCATCTCAAAAAATTAAAATATCAACAAGTTAATTGATTTCAGTAAGTCAATGCAAAAAGTGAAACTCATATGTTTTATATAGATTCATTACACACAGATTGATATTTCAAGCATTTCTTTCTTTTAATTTTGATGATTATGGCTTACAGCTAGTGGAAACCCAAAATTCATCCAAAATCTCAGAAGATTAGAATATAACATAAAACCAAAAAAAAAAAGGATTTTTAATACAGGCATATTGGCTTACTGAAAAGTATGTCCATGTGCAGTATAGTATGCATGCAATACTTGGGGCTCCTTTTGCATGACTTACTGCATCAATGTGGCATGGCATGGAGGCAATCAACCTGTGGCACTGCTGAGGTGTTATGGAAGCCCAGGATGCTTTGATAGTGGCCTTCAGCTCATCTACATTGTTGGGTCTGGTGTCTCTCATGTTCCTTTTGACAATACCCCACAGATTCTCTATGGGGTTTAGGTCAGGCAAGTTTGCTGGCCAATCAAGAACAGTGATACCATGATCATTAAAACCAGATATTGGAACTTTTGGGAGTTTGGGCAGGTGTCAAGTCCTGCTGGAAAATGAAATCAGCATTTCCATAAGGAAGCATGAAATGCTGTAGGATTTCCTGGTAGAGGGCTGCGCTGGCTTTGGCCTTGATAAACCGCAGTGGACCAACACCAGCAGATGACATGGCTCCCCAATTCATCACTGACTGTGTAAACTTCACACTTGACCTCCTGCAACTTGGATTCTGTGCCTCTGCCCTATTCCTCCAGATTCTGAGACCTTGATTTCCAAATGAGATGCAAAATTTACTTTGGACCACTGAGCAACAGTCCAGTTCTTTTTCTCCTTATCCTATGAAAGACGCTTCTGACATTGTCTCTGGTTCAGGAGTGGCTTGACACAAGGAATGCGACAGTTGTAGCCCATGTCCTGGATACGTCTGTGTGTGGTGGCTCTTGAAGCACTGACACCAGCCGTAGTGCACTCCTTGTGAACGTCCCCCAAATTCTTGAATGGCCTTTACTTCACAATCCTCTCAAGTCTGCGATTATCCCTGCTGCTTGTGCACCTTTTTCTACCACCCCTAACTACATGTCTGCAGAAAGGCTCTGCCTGGCATATACAGGTGCATCTCAATACATTAGAATATCATCAAAAAGTTAATTTATTTCAGTGGTTCCCCTGCAACAAAAAGTTCCTTTTTGGTAAACGAATCCCAAAGGAAATCACATCTAAAGGGATGCAGACTCTGTCACTTTCCTCATTAGAGCCCTGCAAGTGCAGCAGCTGACTGATAGTGAATTTGAATGGGAGTGATTTTATAATTGAGTACATGGACACAGACAAACAGCAATTTCTTTAGGATAATAAAAGATAGGAATCTGCAACAAAGTTTGTTAAAATGATTGCAATGTACATAGATAAAACAAAGGGGAATGTTTTTTCTCCACAAAAGTGGAGTTACTCTTTAAAGTGATACGCAACTGTTTCTCGTGTCTAAAATAAGTCAAGTCCTTGCTCCAATGTTCTGAAAATGTTTCTAAAATGTGTACTATTACCACAACTAGTGGGGAGAGGCAGACAGTGAGGAGAAGCACTGCAGGAGGGAGAGGAGAGGAGGATGTGTGTGGATGGACAGTGCACCACAATCAATTAACCCATTACAAATCATTGTGCAACAATTTTATTTATGTGGCACATAAAATGCTAAATAAATAAATTGTCCCAAAATAAATTGGTGTATTTTTGTCTGTGTACTAGTCTTTCTTCGTATCTCCCTAGAATATATTTTTCCCACATGTGCACTCTTTTGTGTACATTGGTGTGAATGGGCCCTTACATACTTAGGACCCCATTTTGACACATGGGTGTACTGGACCTTGGCTAAACATCAGATGATTTCCTGTGCCCAATGGTAAACATTACAAAGTCTGAAAATACCAGATGCTCATGGAGGTAGCAAATGGATACAAAACAAACCTGAACTTTGAAACCAGTCAATGATTGATATCCATTTAACACAAAAGTTTTCATTAGATAGTATTTTCTGCCTCATACAAATTTGAAGCTGTATTCTATGCTATAGCTTTGAAACATTTAATCTAGCTCTGTATTCATTATAGAAAACTATAAATCTGGCTTCACATACACTACAAGTTTATTGCAAAAAGTATTGGGACGCCTGCCTTTATACGCACATGATCTTTAATGGCATCCCAGTTTTGAGTTAGCCCACCCTTTGCAGCTATAACAGCTTCAACTCTTCTGGGAAGGCTGTCCACAAGGTTTAGGAGTGTGTCTATGGGAATGTTTGACCATTCTTCCAGAAGCACATTTGTGAGGTCAGGCACTGATGTCAGATGAGAAGGCCTGGCTTGCAGTCTCTGCTCTAATTCATCCCAAAGGTGTTCTGTCAGGTTGAGGTCAGGACCAGTCAAGTTCTTCCACCCCAAACTCATTCATCCATGTCTTTATGGACCTTGCTTTGTGCACTGGTGTGCAGTCATGTTGGAAGAGGAAGGGGCCATCCCCAAACGATTCCCACAAAGGAGCATGAAATTGTCCAAAATGTCTTGGTATGCTGTTGCCTTAAAAATTCCATTCACTGGAACTAAGGGGCCAAGCCCAAACCCTGAAAGACAACCCCACACCATAATCCCCTCTCCACCGTACTTTACACAATGCAGTCAGGCAAGTACAGTTCTTCTGACAACCGCCACACATATCGCCTCTGCTCTAGACTACAGTGGCAGCATGCTTTACACCACTGCATCCAACGCTTTGCATTCCACTTGGTGATGTAAGGCTTGGATGCAGCTGCTGAGCCAAGGAAAACCATTGCATGAAGCTCTCTACGCACTGTTGTGCTAATCTGAAGGCCACATGTAGTTTGGAGGTCATTGATTCTACAGACAGTTGATGACTTCTGCACACTTCAGCATGCGCTGGCCCCTCTCTGTCATTTAACATGGCCTACCACTTTGTGGCTGAGTTGCTGTTGTTCCCAGTTGCTGCCACTTTGTTACTATACCACTAATAGTTGACTGTGGAATATTTAGTAGCAAGGAAATTTCACAGACTTATTGCACAGGTTGCAACCTATCACGGTACCATGCTTGAATTCACTGAGCTTCTGAGAGCGACCCATTCTTTCAGAAATGTTTGTAGAAGCAGTCTGTATGTCTAGGTACTTGATTGTATACACCTGTGGCCATGGAGGTGATTGGAACATCTGAATCCAATTATTTGGAGGAGTGCCCCAATACCTTTGGCAATATAGTGCATATGCATTGTGGTTACTTGCACATTACCACAGCGCATGAATCATGGGGTGGTTTGGTTCCATTCGGTTTAAATGGCATCCCAATGCACTAAATAAGAACACCTGTGTTGCAGCGCACCACAATGCATTGTTATGTATTGTGTTTTGCTGAATCAGATAACATGGTGTATTTCTAAGTTTGTAGGGTTGTATTGGCAGCCTACAAAAAATGAATAGGCCTTATTGAAATGCATGTTAATGCACTGCATCAGACTGTACAAGCTTAAATAGGGCCTAAAGTTGGACATAGATGGAGTGATTTTCTTTCCTGCAACCAAGGATGCAAGAAAGAAAATCACTCAACTCCCCCATCAACACAGTCAGTGTTGATGGGGTAATCCCTCCAGGGGAGCCATTCTGTTCTCCTGGTAGAAGGGAGCCATCCCCACCAGAAGAACACAGTGATTACAGCTAGCAGCTATAATATCCTTTAGCATTAATCGCATGTAAAAACAGACAGACTGGTTGTGACAAAGTTGATAGATCAATCAACTCGGATACATTTAGGCTTCTCACATGGTTTGAATCTTGGCCAGTCCCAGCTGAACTGGCTGAGATTTGGACCATCTATGGCTGGCTTAAGTGTATTTTTACAGTGAACCTGAAAATAAATTTGCAATCTTTTTTAATATCCCCCTCTTTGTTATCCTCTGCACAGCATAACTCAGACTGGGACCCTGAGCCAATAAAATTTTATTGCTTTGTGCACACAATCACAAATCCTTTAGCAAATAAATTAAAGGACCATATACATATTCCATTAGCCAAGTGTTCAGCTTTATGTTTAGAGAAAAACAGAAGTCTTACTAAACTGTTATTGTGTGTAGAATGTTAAGATTGGTGTGACGGGAACGTAGGCAGGACAGAACACACAAAGAAGATGGTAAACACACAAAGCTTTATTGAACTATGGAAGGCACTCAATCAGGGCGGGAAGGTAGAGTCCAGGTACCGAAAAAGGGGAAGAGAGGGGAGGAGCCCAAAATAATTGCAATCCGGCCCACGATAGGGCACTTCAGGTAGCGATGGCCCAAGCACTCAGGGGGCAGTCCAGGTAGCTATAATCCGGGCACGCAATGGGGCAGTTCATGTAAGGGTAAACAGAGCACACAATGACAGTTCAGGCAAGGGTAATCTGGGCATGCAATAGGGGTAGTCCAGGGCACTCCGCAACATGCGGCTTCTAGGGACACTCACGGAAAGCGGCTTGCGGACACTCAGCAGCAGGCGGCTTCTAGGGACACTCACGGTAAGCGGCTTGCAGACAGCAGCAGGCATCTTCTAGGGACACTCACGGCAAGCGGCTTGCAGACACTCAGCAGCAGGTGGCTTCTAGGGACACTCATGGCAGGTAGTTTCCAGGGCCAACCAGCAGACAATGTGCAGGAACACTCACGGTTTCAGGGACGGCAGCAGTCGGTAGAAAGGGACCCTCACAGTGGTCAGCTTTCCAGGGACAGCAGCGATCAGCAGACAGGGACCCTCACAGCGGTCAGCTTTCCAGGGACAGCAGGAGCCAGCGGACAGGGACCCTCACAGCGGTCAGCTTTCCAGGGACATCAGCAGGCAGGGACCTTCACAGCGGTCAGCTTTCCAGGGACAGCAGCGGACAGGGACCCTCACAGCAGTCAGCTTTCCAGGGACAACCAGCAGGCCTACAGGGACTCAGTGGGGGTCCTGACTGTGGGGTCTGGCCTCAGCTCAGACCCCACACAGCGCTTCTCTCGAGCAGGGGACCAACAGAGCGGTCAGCTTGCCAGGGACACAGCAGGCTCACAGGGACTCAGCTGTGAGGTCTGACCTCAGCTTAGACACTGCACAGCATCCTGTCCTGAGCGGGGAACAAGCATACCCACCTGGGTCCCGTGCCGGCCTTCTTAAGCCAGCGCAGGACACTTCCCAGTTGCCTCGGCAACGGTGGGCCCAGCGCAGGTTGTCGGGGCAACGAGGCACGCCTCCTGACTCTGGCCGCACTTTCGGGAGCGCGACCTTTGTCTCCAGTGGGCACAGAGTGCGGGAAGCCTCGTGCCCGTGCTGCGCCCACCGAGGGGCGCGCGGAGACAGGTCAGCGGCACTGTGCCAGAACCCCTGGCGGTGGGTTACTTTCCCCCCATCCTGCACAGCCTCTCTTTAAAGGCTGCGTCAGGATGTGAGGAGGTGACAAGAGGCAGGGGGGAGAGGTGCCACTTCTCATCCTGTGCAGCCTAACTTCAAAGGCTGCGACCAACAGGATGAGAAGAGGGTGAGGGGACACAGGCACCGGGGGGGGGGGAGAGGAGCAGGCACTCTGTGACAACTGGTATACTTTTCTTTTTGCTTTAGAGAGCGGACATGCACATGGATAGCAATTCATGGGAAACAAGGCTTGGTTCACAGTATCCATTTTGCGTTGGATGCTTTCTCCAGTGCCCTTTGCAGTTTTCTTTGCGTTTTTCTATGCGCGTTTTTACCACGCTTTGCCTTTTGTTCAGCTTTTTTTTTTTGGTTAAAGTGGAATTTGTTTTTGTTGCCAGGCAGAATAAAAATGCAAAACATGGCACAAACGTCCTACCATACATTTCAGCAGCTTCTCCATTGAACTCTATTGTAGCAAAAATGCTGTTTTTGGTTTTAGAAAAGTCCCTGACCCTCTCCAAAAACGCAGAAGCTTAAAAAAGTATAGATGTGAAAATGTTCCATAGGAAACCATGTTAAATGAACTGTAGTGTGTTTCTGCAAAAAACATAAAAAAAAATGCATTGTGTGAATGGAGCCTAAAATGCAAATCTAATTTTTTTTTTTTTTTTAAAGTAAGAAGTCAGAATAATCACACCCAGACTGATCAAAAGCCAAAGTTATATGCAAATATAAAATATATAGGGTTGAGGGATCAGGCCTATACTCACCCTTTTACAGCTGCCTGTACTTTTGAATCTAATGTACAGTACCCTTTTCTGAGGGTTAACCTCTGCATATACATCACGCATAAAGCCAGTCTGAACTGCTCAAAGTAAAGACAGATTTACTTCAAGTGCATGTTAAGGTGCTTCTGTGAAGCCTCAAAAAAAAAAAAAAAAAAAAGAGCCTCCCTATTACAAACTTGCGTACGTGTCATAGCAAAGCACAGGAACCAGTTGTACGTTGTTTAAAGACCATACAAGCTTTAGATAAAGAACTGTTTGACCTTTCCTATTTAACCAAAAAGGGCAGATACAGTGCCTTGAGAAAGTATTCATACCCATTGAAATTTTCCACATTTTGTCATGTTACAACCAAAAACTCAAATGTATTTTATTGAGATTTTATATGATAGACCAACACAAATCGGCACCTAATTGTGAAGTGGAAGGAAAATGATTAATGGTTTTCAAAATGTTTTACATATAAATATCTTAAAAGTGTGGCATGCATTTGTATTCAGCCCCCTTTACTCTGATACCCATAACTAAAATCTAGATGAACCAATCACCTTCAGAAATCACCTAATTAGTAAAAAATAGCCCACCTGTGTGTAATTTAATTTGAATATAAATACAGCTGTTCTGTGAAGCCCTCAGAGATTTGTTACAGAACATTAGTGAACAACCAGCAGCATGCAGGCCAAGGAACACAACAGACAGGTCAGGGATAAAGTTGTGGAAAAAGTTAAAGCAGGGTTAGGTTATAAAAAAAAAAATGTCCTAAGCTTTGAAGATCTCAGAGCACTGTTCAATCCATTATCCGAAAATGGAAAGAGTATGCCACAACTGCAAACCTACCAAGACATGGCCAAGCACCTAAAATGACAGGCCAGGCAAGGAGAGCATTAATCAGAAAAGCAGCCAAGAGGTCCATGGTAACTCTGGAGGAGCTGCAGAGATCCACAGCTCAGGTGGGAGAATCTGTCTGAAGGACAACGATTAGTCGTGCACTCCACAAATCTGGCCTTTATGGAAGAGTGGCAAGAAGGAAGCCATTGTTGAAAGACAGCAATAAGAAGTCCTATTTGCAGTTTGCAAGAAGCCATGTGCTCTGAACAGAGGAGACCAACATTAAACTTTTTGGTCTAAAAGCAAAAACGGTATGTGTGGTGGAAAACGAACACTGCACATCACCCTGAACACATCATCCCCACTGTTCAACATGGTGGTGGCAGCATCATGTTGTGGGGATGCTTTTCTTCAACAGGGACAGGGAAGCTGGTCAGAGTTGATGGGAAGATGGATGGAGCCAAATATAGGGCAATCTGAGAAGAAAACCTGTTAGAGTCTGCAAAAGACTTGAGACTGGGGCAGGAGGTTCACTTTCCAGCAGGACAACCACCCTAAACATACACCCAGAGCTACAATGAAATGGTTTAGATCAAAAGCACATTCATGTGTTAGAATGGCCCAGTAAAAGTCCAGACCTAAATCCAATTGAGAATCTGTGATCTGACAGAGCTTGAGCTATTTTGCAAAGACAAATTTGCAAAAATGTCACTCTCTAGATGTGCAAAGCTGGTAGAGACATCCCAAAAAGACCTGCAGCTGTAATTGCAGCGAAAGGTGGTTCTACAAAATTATTGACTCGGGCTGAATACAAATAAATGCCACACTTTTCAGATATTTGTAAAATACATTTACATTTTTGGTTGTAACATGACAAAGTGTGGAACATTTCTAGGGGTATGAATACATTTTCAAGGCACTGTAACATGCCAGAGAATGGCTTGTGGCCAACATTGTAACGGTTTGCTTCAGCAATTTTATGACTAAAGTGACTGTAGCTAAAAATAGAGACATCAATTGAAATGTAGCAAAATAGGCAAATTGACTTGCATGTATAAAGCAGTGCAATAGTCCCCACCTTTTTTTCACTTGGGTACCAATTTGCAGAGGTCAAGGGCTCTTTAGGGTGTATTATATTGCAAAGATGTGTCCAGTGTTATCTTTTTTGTTGTTGTTGTTTGAGTATCATGTACCTGATGATGGAGGCCAATGGAGAGAGGGCTTCCCTTGCAGCTAAGTTCCGGACTCCCCTGAGAGTGGGACAGTGGGAGTCAGGCCCAAAGTTGCACAGGTCGCCTGTAGGAGTGCTGGTTGATGGTCCACTCAGAAGCACAGCTAGTGCACAGGGATAGGTCTGCAGACAGGAGGCGCCTGTGCGTGGTATGTAAGCCTTCCGGGATTTGGATGTTTGCGGGTTAGTCAGTTCGAGCCAAGGTCAGGTACCGGGTGGGAAACAGAACAGACGTGGTCAGGTGGGATAGCCGAGGTCATACACAGAGGAGCGAAAGAGAGTATCCTTTAGCCAAGCCGAGGTCAGAACAGGGGGTTAGCAGACCAGATAGGTCCAAGTACAAGCCGGGTTGGAATCAGGAAGTCACAAGCCACAGGAAATAGGAACAAACCCCGGGGAGCTAGAGATCATCCAGCAACCAGAGGAAGCGATGAGCCTCCTTATAAAGGCAATCTGGCACCAGACTGAGGCTGATGTGTCCTTCTGCGGCCATGTAGAGTATTGGCAAAAACACCAGAACTTCTGCTGTGGACAGGGCCCTGACATTGAGATATGAACCCGGACAATGGTTTCCCTAGATCTGTGGCTCTTATACAGTTTTTAGACCACTTTTGGCTTGGGAACCATGAACAGTTTTGGAAGAGAAGCCACAAGATCCTTCTTTAGGCAGCACAGGTGCAATGACCCCTTGGGAAATCAGTATTTCTAGGGCTGCAAACAAAACTGATATTTTTTGTGGGTCCAAAGCTAGCCTTGAGTGCATAATGTGTGGAGGGGGAAAGCAGTGACACTCTAGCTTATAGCATTTGGCCACAACGCTGCAGATTCAGTCACCTGTGACTTCCTGAGCCCCTTCACTGTGGTGAGGATTTGCCTCTGGAACCAGAGGACTTGGGATTCCAGTCCTTTTTATGGAACTGGGGTCAAACCTTTTACTTTAAGCAACAGCCTGAGGCTGAGGCTGGTTGCTTACAAAAGGAACTCTTCGATTTCAGTCATCTCTGGTCACCTTCACCGTTTTCTTTATGGGTAAGAGTTTATTTTTAACCCGTCACAGTCTGGATGAAGTCATTCAAAGATAGTCCAAACAAGTGTTCTCCGTCAAAAGGGCAGACTTGATTTGCTTTTTTTTTTTTAATTATTATATCTTTTATTGAATTTTTTTTCCCCAAACACTTTCATATTTATCAAAAGAAAATACAAACCATTCCCCTATAAAATTGCTCACCCTGACTTCCCTCCCCCACCCAAATCCCATCCCGCCCAACAATTTTCTCCAGTCCACATTTTTCCATGATTCCCTTGTCCAAATATATATCTTTTCTTCAATCCTCTCCTCCTATAATCTTCATCTCACCACTCTATTTTTTTTCTCTCTCCCCCCCCTCTTCCTTTCTTTCTCCCTTTCCTCCATCTTCACTACGCTTCTTGATTGGTCGGTTCAATTCTCCAATGTCAGTTCATCCAGAGCTCCCACTACTTCCAGATATTTTTTAGATCTGCCAGCCCACATAGGATTCTTCTTATATGGCCAAACATAATGACCACCTTCTCCAGGTTAGCCTAATTGGCATACATCACTTCCTGCCAGTAAAAAAGAAAGGACTTAGGATTTTTTTTTTTGCAGCTTCCAGAAGCAAAAACCAGTGACTTTAGGGGAAGAGAACAGCAGCAGTATTTTCCAGTTAATGCATACCAACTCTATCAAGAAGCCCAGCATTCTTTTCGGTGTCTGAAACAGGCCTGGACCTCAAAACTCCAGAGAGGACCACCACATGCCACCGATTGTGTTTTCCGACTCATGCATGGAGGGGACGTGAATATGGCACTCATCCCTTTGAAAACGTGCACGAAATGCGTTAGGGAGGAGCCTAGCTGTTGTGATGTCATGCCACATGGAAGGCCGGCAGCCACCTTGCTTTGTCAAATACCAGATGTGAGTTTATTCTTACTCTGTGTGATTTTTTTTTTCACCAAATTTCAATAAAAATACTGCACTATAAAGCCCTTTATTCTTTGGCTCGTTGTTAATGAGCCCCCAAGGTGGAGTTTCCCCAGTGCTCACTGTGTTCCCATCCGGTGGTCTATGAAATCTGACGAGATATCCCTGGATACTGTGTGAGAAATCTGAACGTTACCTTGCATGCCGTACGTGTACCAAATTATTTCCAACATTTTTATCCACACCCACATGACACGATACTATTAACACAAATGCGCTTTTAAATTGTGCTTCTGGTGAGTGCAATCACATTATCAGCTCCAGTCACGGATTTCACCAACACGGATCACAGTATTGCTGGACTTTATAATATATATCAATAATCACTCAAGTCACTGTAATGCAGCTAATTTACATTTGTTCACTTTGCCAATACGTCAACTTGAGACGATTCACTCCATATTGTATCACTTAAAGTGCTACAAGGAACCTGCACTAATTTCACATTACCGTTTATTATTGTTTTTTTTAGCGCTGCATCTCTGTTTACATCTTTATATAGAGGGTAAGAGGTTTCACCTTTATGAAAGCAGCTTCATACCTAGCGCTCGTTTTTATTATACATTTTAGGCATGTGTTACATGCATTGCATTAAAGTGGATGTAAATGCTGTTTAACTTGTACTTACAAGTAAACCTCTAATAGATCTTACCTGTAGGTACTGTAAATATCTCCTAAAAACATGCGCAGTTTAGGAGATACTTACCCATGTAGAGTACCGACACATGCGCTCAGAAGGAATGGCATGCCCGTGACATTCCTTCAGAGCTGTGCGCCATAAAAAGTGACTCCTGCCCACATGCTCGGGAGTGATGTCATTGTTGCTCAGCCATTTAAGCCACCAGAGCCCGCAAACCCGGAAGAAGGATCAGTTGAGGCAGGAAGCCGTTAGTGGTGACATTGTGCCAGTGGAGGACTTTTTTTTAAGTTTCACATTACATGCTAGTATGTGATGCATACTAGCACATTATGACATCGCCTTACAGGGAAAAACTTTTTTTTTTTTTTTGTGGAGGGTTTACGATCGCTTTAACTTGCTTACTTTACATCTGGGATGAATACTGGGGAGGAATCAGTTTTTTTCCATTGTTATTTAGCAGCGGCATTCCACTTTATCGTCACAAGAAACCCCAATCCTGGATGAGGATTTAGTGTGGAAATGAAAGGAGAAGCTTACATTTTCATTTTTGACACAGAATTCCCACTTTCTATTCATATCAGACTGTAATCCTGGATGAGGGCCTGCTATGAATAATAAAGAGGAACCCTACTTTTTTTCTGCTGCAGGCTTTACCTTTATATTCAGATAAGACCCTAATTCTGGATGAGGGTCTGGTAAGAATATGAAAGAAAACCGCCACCCATGTCTGCTATGGATATTAAAGGGGAACCCCACACTTTTTGCAGTGGAGTTCCCCTTTATGTTAAATATTAAACCTTACTGCTGCATGAAGATCTGTTAATCGCTATTAAGGGGGAACACCACTTTTTTTTTTAATTCTAGTTGCAGGATTACTCTTAATTTTCACATAGGCTGCTAATGCTGAATGAGGATATCGGATGAAGATTAGGCAGTGGGGGAGGGGAACCATGCATTTTTTCCAATGTTATTTAGAAGCAGAATTCCACTTTATATTCACATCAGACCCTAATGCTGGATGAGGGTCTGGTGTGAGTATCAAAAAAGAAGCTGACAATTCCCCCCCCCCCCCCAAAGTGCCACCTTCATATTCATATCTGACCCTAATCCTGGATGAGTGGTATGGATATTAAAAAGGGACACTCCACAATTTATTTTAGCAGCACAGTAGCCTGTCAGGGGGTTAAACCAGGCCATGGGAATGATGATATACCTCACTGCCTGTAAAATACACTCTGTAGATAGCAAAGCAAGTGTAAATGAGGTGAAAGTCCTCTTTCACATGGGGCGTATCATTATGTACTGCTGGATTTACCCGTACTAGTTACGCTTCCGTGCAGCCATTGCATTCCAACTGACATGAATAGGAACGCCTGCATAGCAAAGCACAGAACACCTCTACATCCCCATACAGGTAAAACACAGCAGTACACATTGATACACCCCATGTGAGACATAATTGCTAAGTTTTATTTGGTGGTTTGTCAAAGGGCATGCTCACTCGAGTAGCTGAGAGGCAGTAAAGTCAAGGAAAAAAGTGATGGTTGTAAGAAAAAAAAAAAAAGTAAATTTAAAATTACAGATCCAAAATAATACCATGATCCATAGCAAATGGCAATTATCATCTATCCAGAAAGCCAACACATTGCACAGTCATCGCTGCTTCAAGACTTGACATTTTGAAATGACAGATGCATTGTTACTTGTAATTTCAACACCTAACAAGATCGTATAGCTGAGGAGATGGTTAGGAACACTAAGGATGTGGGGAGGCAAATAAGGACAACAAACGGAGTACCCTCCACGTTATCCAACTCTAGGTCACAGAAGTCCACAGAGGCAGCAGCATATATTGTACCATGCAAATGTGAGAACATATATTCAGCACATGCAAAAAAACAGCAATGAGAAGGGTGTGTTTACCTCAAAACATAAAAAAAAAAAAAAAAAAAAGGGGGGAAAAAGAAAAATACAAAAATAAGGGTCAAACTAAATCAGTGGCTGTAAAAGGTTCTTAAAGCACTTATCAAGGAAGTGCAGATTGATGATCGATGTGCTTATTAAGTCAGGTAAAAAAGGAACCTATTCAAATACACCACCACGATCACTACCACATGTGACCCAAACACATTGACTTTCTGGATAGAGGACAATTGCCATTTCTATACCTAAAAATATCTATAGTGGCAATATAATTTTTGATCTGTAATTTACATGACATTTTAGATGACTTTGTAATAAAATATACATGTTTTTATGAACCCAATTTTGATACTAATGGGTCATCCTTGCACAACCTTCACTTTCTTTTTTTTCCCCCCTTAATGTTACATACTAGATTAGGTTCATGACCTATGAGTATAGGGCTCGGTTAGCCCTTTCTACCATGTAATCCTACAACATGTCTATGTGTAAATCAATTGAGGGGAAGTAAAACCCCACTGCTGAGATGCATTTTAACTCATTATTTTAAACTGGTCCTTCTCAACAGACAACAAAAACCATTTAAGAGGTTTGTATTCATTTTAATATAAAAAAAAACATTTTCCATAAAAAAAAGAGAAGCTGTAAAGCACAAAAGAATATTTTAGTACAGGAATTAACTGTATACCAAGCTGATAAACCTCAGGCAATTATTCTATTCCTGCTATACAGCTTTGGAGCAACGTGTCACTATACATCATCTGCCAAGAAATGCCACCAATATATCTATTTTTACTGATAAAACAAGCTTGTTACATTTCCTAACATGGTTGTACAACAGTGATCCAAAATTCAGCTTTAGAAACCACTACTAAAGCTTAACATAATTGGTTATGAAATGATGGCAGAATTAAATACATACAATGCATGTAAATGTTACATACCTACTATATAAATAAGTTTTCATGCCTTATTAGTAAAACTATACCTACCAACAGATACAGTAAATACAAAGATGTACACTTTACTAAATGTTAACAAGTCACTATCCAGGAGATGCTCGTCAAGAATATACAAATACAATTATTTACATTGTAAGGCACTTTTCAAAACAGAGAAAATAAGACTGTATGATACATTATACCACAAGACTGCCCAATAAAATGCCTGGGGACTAAAAAGGAATAGGATTTCAGATGCAATGATAACATTGGCAACCACATCACTTCACAAACATGCATGCTTCCTGAAATTAAGTCCTGACCCCCAGGTTTAAACAATGGGCAAGCCTGTTATATAGTGATCACTTTCAGTCAGTCATTCTCATTGTCAATCACTCGAAGTCTGAGGCAAGTGCACTGTGCCACAAACAGCACAGAGGGTACATTTGGCTTATTTAATATAGCAGTACACACTGTAGTAACAACATGCTAAATTCAGCAGTCAGATTTCTGAAGAGAAGTGAATTCTCACTGGTTACTGCACCATGCACAGTTCCTCTCTGCCATACTGAATAAGCCTGCATGTACACAAGGGCATTCTTCACTTGTCACAAACATCCTCTGCCATATTGGCACAAACACTCAACTTGTACAATAAAGCATCAATGATTAGCTGCAAGGTGCACTAACCCACAGCAACAAATCACATTTACTGTAGTCAAATCAGTGGCTGCAAAGGATTCCAACACTTTACGCACTGCCTATTTAAATAAGCTCATCAGTATGTTCATAACAATGCACAGTGCAGAGGTCTACAGGCCAGAGTGGCCTGCAAGAACCAATCTGAAGTCAACCTATGATAGTCCAATTACAATGAACTGCTCACAGCCAATAACCCGTAGATCTACGGATTAAAGAAAATCTACAGGATTGTACTGTGGGGATTGTAGTGATAAAAAGGTATTGTACAAACATGGGAGAAAATGTAAAAAAACGTATTTCGTTATGTGAAGAACAGGCTAAATGCAATACACAGTGGTTTTAGAGATTTCATTCCAATTAGAATATATTTATATTTTCAGAATACTCATACCATGCCTGCATTTCATTGGAAGCAGACACTGTTTGGTTGACCATTTCCTGCTCGGCTCCTCCAATTTTTTTTTGTAATATAAGGACGTGGACGGGGGGGTGCTGACAGGAACCAGCCGGAATTGTACAGCGCTGAGCAAACCCTTTGGCGCTATATAAACTCGTAGTAATAATAATAATAATAATAATTCTCCGACTATGCCCAGCACTATATTGTACTTAAAAGAATGCAATTTCTATTTGGCTCAAAACATTTTCAGCAGAAATCTTGGTTGCTGGACAACATATCGGTCTCATTTTTAAAATCCCATTTGTTCCTAGAAGCAGCTTTATAGTCTTTTCTATATACTGATGAGGGGCAAGACCTGTCAGGCTTTTATTGCTGTGTCCCTATTGGAGAGATTCTCCATCACTTTTAGGCCTGGAGACACAACTGGAAATTAGAGGAATTCACCTCCCAATGAGGGAAAAGTCTACATTTGTCATCAAAACAGGTGTTCCCGTTGGGAGAATTTCCTTTTCGGTCCCATTCACACCAGCAAGATCGGTTGTGATTAGTTGCATTAAGGAATCCCATTTACTTGAATTTTACATTTGTTTCAGCTTTCAATGGTCGCTTAAAATCAGAAAATAAGAGTCTCCCAAAAAGGCACAGAGACCAAAATTAAAACCCAATAGAGGATTCTAAAACTAGAAGTTCTACCCACACTAAGTAACATTAATTAAACGTTAACCAGTTTCATAGTCACAACCCTTCTAGAGATTTTGATTCCCATTTACCTATATATACACATATGTACCTTTGAATGTTATGATATACAGAATAGGTCTTGCAACTTAGAAAAGGTGCTGCTTAAAAGCAAAAAAACAAAACAACTTTACACATAATAAAAATAAATGTTCTTTAGCAAGGAACATACATTCCACATTAATAATTATGCTACCAAAATTTGCGTGTGCTGTAAATTGCCTCCAGTATCGTTCCCATTTCGTCTTGCTGGAGGCTGCCATTTTGCTGAAGCCCAGACATTTGAGCAGCAGTTAAAACGGAACTAACCCCCCCCCCCCCCCCCCATATATCCTTTTCAGCCAAGGAAGCTGCCATCTGCTTGATCTGCCATGGTGCTGCACATATGATCAGTGATAACACCAATCATTTGATGGTTTGACAGTTTGGTTGAGAAAACAAGCAAAATGTTACAGTTAGCAATCCCGGCATTCCAGGAATGTAACAGTTTTTGGAAACTGTTAAAATCGATAGGTTTAGTTCCGCTTTAGGCCTCGTACACATCAGTGTGCAGAGACCTCCGTTCTTGTGCAAGCGTTCTGCAAGGGCACAACAAAATCAACTGTTCTCTGTGTGTCCTGTTCTCACAACACCACTAGTATCACGTGGGGATTTTGTCTGCACAGGAATCTGCAATGTATATAAAAGCTAATTGAAGAGCGCATGAAAACAGATGTAAACTGAGGTCTCTGCAAGTGAAATCGTCACGTCCGTTTTCATACACGTATGGTGTGACCGAGACATTACTCTTTAGACTACCAGATCAACCTCTACGAATTCATCACATTGCCTAAAAATGGACAGCAACTGTGCATGTGCAGAGCAGGGTGAGACAGTGCGTTACTGAATTTTAAACAGTATAGGCATTTATTTTTAATGTTTTACATAGCTATACCTGCAAAAAAGGGACCAGCCTTAAGTGATCTAGAAAGACTTAATTTTCTGACTAAAGTTCCACTTTAATATTGTTACAACAATCTTACCTTGGAGTTACAGGGTACATTCACTACAATAAAGCACCTAAAAATGAAATACACATCTAAGATTATTGGAGAGAGTACCTAGCAGCAGTGTAATTTTGTACTTGCCTTATGTATGATTAACAAAATCTCAATATGGATTCTTATATAAGAGGAGAGTTACAGATTTGAATATTGCACTCCGAGGAGTATTAGGAGTGAAGGAACACATGATTACTTGAGGGCCTCATGAGCAAAACCTCTAAATCAAAAAAAGGAGACACATGCATGCAATGCATTTCTCAAGAACATAGTTTAACCTCTAAAAGTTAAAAAATGATCACTTGGATAATTATGAACCGATAGTACTATCTAGAGCAAAGTGAACAAACTGGACGCAGTTCGTCAATATCACCTGCATGATCAACTGGTATGGCCAAAGAGTTTGAAAGTCTCTCATATTTGTTTCATTAGTTCTTTGGAGATGTGCGGTAAGTACATTTAAGTTCAAGAATGTCAGAAGATCTAAATTACCATCTGGCTCATTAAAGGTTCCTTGGACACTAGCAAGAAAGTCTCATATGGGGGGGGGGGGGGGGGGGAAGGAGTCTTGATAAACATCAGCCTGAGGCATAGAAAGGCAGATCTCTTACTGGGAAAAAAAATTTCTATAATCAGGATTGAGAGATCTGATCATGCGTGGTTTGAAATTTGTTCATCACAGTAAAAATGATTAGATTCTCATATGCAGAGTTTTCCAGCATGTTATATAGTGTCCCCACATGCAATTACGTTTTCTAACTCTTGCACTTTTATGCTGTTAAACACTACATTCGTACTGACCATAGGAGTCCACTGAGAGCCAAAGAGACAAAACCTTCAGGTTACTCCATACTGCCACTTATAGGAAAATTGGGCACTGGCAAACAAAAAATACAAAAAACAAAACAAAGTGTAGGGCAGCCTAGATTAGTCCCCTCTTACTACCTGCATACCTCTGCTTTATAGCAAAGCAGTACTGAGAGAATGATTATTAAAGAGGACTGGGACCCGTGTCCCTCACTGAACGCAGCAAACAAATGCTAACAATACAGCAATGGAGAACTGCCTGCAGTTCAAAGAGCCACCTTAAAAAAAGGACCATATGCCCCAAGTTAGTATCAGATGAGGGCACAATACACACATGGTAGAACTAGAGAATGCGTGAACAGGTGGCAGCTTTGCAAATTTTAGAAAGATCTGCCTGATGCCTAAAACCCAAAAAAGCACATCTAGCCAGGAAAGGGCAATCCCTGAGATTATGAACTTGGATGAGGACCTGTTTAAGCCACCTAGAGATGGCAGAAGAAGATGCTGATGTAAGCTTACGAGGGAGACGGAGACTCTCACAGCCCAATCACATTGGGGCAATGAGGTGAAGTTTCCCAATTTCCTTCTGGTGAATTGGAGATGGACACAAGAATGATGTTCTGATTGCAGTGAAAGGCAGAAACTACCTTGGGCAAAAAGACAACCTGGGCTTTGCAAAATAAGGCCACAAGTTCAGTCACCCTCCTCGTAGAGGTGATTGAGACCCTGTGGTGAGAGAAGAGACAGGAACATCTCTAATGGGATCAAACAGCAGTTTCTAAAGCACAGAGAGAAGCAGAATTCAGAGAAATCAAAGGCGCTCAGTGATTATGTAAAAAGGTAGGCCAGCACGGAGTGAGACTTTAGAGAAGGGCAGGCAGTGAGGCAACGCGGACTGCTCTGGACCTGAAAATAGCTCTGCAGCTAACTTGTTACTAGAACAGTCTGGAAAGTGCTGGAGAGCTGCAATCAAAGAGACCAGCTCTAGAAGGGTGTACAAAAGATGTCTTGATTGGTTAACAAAAAAAAAAAAAAAAAAAATTATATAAGAAAATGGTGCTAGTAATAAATCAGTCAAGTCGTTTACTTAAGATAAAATGTCTATCCTTTTAGGACACTAACAAGGGAGTATCCTAAGCTGGCCTACACTTTTGTATTTGTCAGTGTCCAAACCCCTTAAGCAACAGTATAACCTGAAGGTGAAATACTTTGTGTCCCTCAAACAAGAAAAATTCAGCTACAAGGTTTTTTTTTTTTTTGTTTGTTTTTTTTAAAAACAGAAAGGCAACCCAAGCAGGGGTGTGACCAATTTTCAACCTCTTGTAAAGAAAATAGGAGTCCAAATAATTAAAATAAACGAAGCTTACTGTTGAAATTCTGAGTATTTTTATGAACTTTTTCAACAAATGATCCCAAACTGAAGCAGAATGTGCACAATTAGTCTCATGTAGCAGCTCCTCTGCAGCTTAAACAGTAACTCCACTTTCGTGGGGGGGAAAAAAAAAAAAAAAAAAAAAAAAAAAAAAAAATTTATATAGCTTATACAATTGAGTCATATTGTAATTGAATGTTATTAAAGATTACCTTTCCTTTTCAATCTACAGCGCTGTAGTTTACTGTAAAATGCAATACGGCAACCTGGAGACATTCTGTACACAGATGATGTACAGAACATCCAAGAAATGTCAATTCCTGCTTGTGTAATTTGCTTACTGATTTTCCCAGAAGTCTACACTAAGATAAAATTCAGATTTTGGACATTTCTTGCAACAAACACAAAAAAAAAAAAAAACAGTTAACTGTATTTCCAGGACAGCTTCACAAGAGAGATAGGCTCCTCCCACCAGGAAACACCTGTTCCACTTTTTCCCCTATAAGCAACCTCTCTCCCCAGGGATCCTCAGTACAGGAATATAACCGAAGGCCTAGGATAAAGCACAAACATAAACAGTAGCAACATGTCTAGTCTATTAAATGACGGAACACCAGCATGCAACTATACAGTAATCAGGAGGGAGCTACGCTGTCCTGGAAGATTCCTGGAAATACAGTTAACAGGTAAATAACTGCATTTTCCCAAGTCATCTTCCAGGACAGCTTCACATGAGAGGATTCAATAGAAATATGTACATTAGACGCATTGGATTGCAAGACCTTCCTGCCAAACGCCTGGTCCTTGTTGGCGATCAGGTCCAACCAGTAGTGCCTGGCGAAGGTGCTGAAGCTGGACCATGTTGCGACCCTGCAGAGCTGTTCCGGGAAGGTGCCAGCTCTATCTGTCCTAGTAGCTGTGGTGGCCCTAGTCGATTGCGCTTTCAAGCCAGGTGGTGGCGCCAGTGCTGCGGTTTTGTATCCTGAGATGGCTTCTTTTATCCATCTTGCGATGGTGCCTGTAGAGGCATTGTATCCCTTCCTTGGTCCTTGAAATAAGACGAAGAGGCTGGACGAGCATTTCCATGCTTTAGTATGCTCGGTGTACGCAATTAGGCATCTTCTTACATCAATTTTGTTGTAGTCTCTTTGGTGTTGCTTGGGCTCCTGCAAAAAGGATGGTATTACAATTTCTTGTGTTCTATGGAAATGCGACGTGACCTATGGTAGGAAAGCCAGATCCGTATGGAGGATAATCCTATCGAACAGGATTGTGCAGTAAGGCTCTATCACTGACAGTGCTTGCAGTTTGCTGACTCTGCGAGCAGAGACCAGGGCTACCAAGAGGGTGGCTTTGAGGGTCAAGTGCCTGAGAGATATTTTCCCAAGGGTTTGAATGGCTCATGTTGGAAACTTTTTAAAACCGTACCTAGATCCCAGAGAGGGCATTTAGGCACGCAAGGTACTCTGTCTGGAGACAGCCCTCAGGAATCTGACCACCAGGGGATCCTCTGCTAACTTCAACTCCAGGAAGTTAGCAGGGCAGCTATTTGCACTTTGAGTGTATTAGAGGCGAAGTTCTCGTCTGCCCCAGCTTGAAGGAATTAAAAAGTACTGTGTTTAGGATAGGAGCACCTGGCGACTCATTCCCATTCCTCCAGTAGAACTTCCTCCAGATTTTGTTGTAAATGGCACTTGTAGGCTTTTTCTGCCCATCTAAGATGGTGGCGACCACTCTCTCTGATGAGCCTTTTTTAGTTAGACTACGCCGCTCAGAAGCCATGCTGTCAGAAACAGCTTTTCCGGGTGTGGGTGTACCACCGCCCCCTATACTAGTAGGTCCTTCATGGGAGGTATAGTCTACGGATCCGTTAGGCTCAGCTTCTTCAGGAAGGACCAGAACGGAGTTGTCAGGATGACTCTGGCCTGAGACACCTGTATGTTCTGTACCACTCTTGGTAGTAGTCTGAATGGTGGAAAAGCGTAAAAGGAGGTCTTCCTCCCATGACTGGGCCAGTGCATCTTTGAGGGTCTCTTTGAAGGCAGAAGTACTTCCCTAGTTTTACGTTCCTTCTATTGGCAAAGAGATCTATGGAGGGAGTGCCCAATTTGCTGCAGATCTGGGCGAACACTGTGCGGCTGAGGCACCATTCTGACTGGTTGATTTCCTCTTGGCTCAGCTGGTGCGCCAACAGGTTTAGGTCTCCCTTCAGATGGACCGCCATGATTCATTTTAGCTTTCCTTCTGCCCAGCTCAGGAGGGTTTCTGTTAATTCCATTAGTTTTGAGGACCTTGTACCCCCTTGCCTGTTCAAGTATGTGATGGCCATCATGTTATCCGGCAGGATCTGAATCTCTTTCCCTTCTATAACTCCTGAAAGGCCAGAAGCGTTTTTAAAACTGCCGGTAATTCCCTGAAGTTTGATGACCTTTTTGCGGTTTCCAGGTCCCACTTACCCTGGGTCAGGCAGCCCTCCATGTGTGCACCCCACCCCCGCATGCTTGCGTCTGTAGTGATTTTTGTTGGGTCCCAACGTGTGAATGTTTCCCCACTACTCAGACTCCCACACTGCGCGTGCGGCAAATGCTGGAATCCAGAGATGCTTGGCTGCCGTCCCAGTGGGAGAGGACGCGATTCTGTATCGTTCTGGAGTGTAGTTGCGCCCATTGTACTCTCGGTATGGCTGCGGTCATGCGGCTGATTAGCTTCATGGCATTTCCGATTGTGCAAACTGGCATCCCCCGAGGCTCCTCGTATCTTGTTGAAGTCTGAGCAATTTTTCTGGTGTTCGGTATAAGTGCTTGTGGAATCCAGAATGTATCCAATATGAGATTCTGTTGGAAGGGACTGTGATTTCTCTGTATTTATTAGCCATCCTAGGTTTTCCAAGGATATTGTATGCTTGACATGGCATTTCACAGCTCTGTGTCTGCAAACAAGAGTAGTTTGTCCAAGTAGGTGATAACGTTTATCCCTTCTAGCCTCAAGGCTTGCAGAGGTTCCGCAAGAATTTTCGTAAATATCCTTGGTGCTGAAAACAGACCGAAGGGAAGTGCATTGAATTGGAACAAGATCGTTCTCTTCATGTCCATTAGCGAAAACCTTAGGAACTTCCTTGACTCTCCTCTTATCGGGATGTGAATATATGCATCCTTTAGGTCTATTGATTCAATGAATACTCCGGGAAGGATTTCTTTCGTTGGGTAGATCATCAAGAAATTTTTTGGGTTTTACGAATCCGATCACTTCCTTTAGGTTGAGTATCATTCTGTACTTCCCAGACATCTTCCTACTTAGAAAAAAAAAAAAAAGGGAGTAGAATCCCCTTCCCTTTTCTTCTTCCTCCAACTGACTGACCACGTTCTGTTGGAACATTTCTTCCAGGAGGTTCACAAGTGTGTCCACCTTTACCACCTCCCTTGGCAAAGGAGTCGCAAGGAAAGTGTGAGGGGGAATTTGTGAAAAATTCTATATGGTAGCCGTTTTGAATTGTGTCTAGGAAAAATGCATTCTGGGTAGTCTGTAGCCATTGCGTTTGAAAGTGTCCCAGCCTTCCTCCCACCTGGCTCTGCCAGTCACTTGGACTGAGTTTTGGTTTTGTCCTGGTTGGGGTTGAACAGAAAACCTCCCTTTTTGAGACCCAGCCTTCCTTCTGGCCCTGAAATCTGGCTGATCTCATTGCGTGCTGCCTGTTGGGATGAAAAAATTTCCATCCCGCTTGCCTGCTAGGAACTGGATATCCCTTCCTTTTTGTCGGCAGACTTCGAGGACCGAAGTCAGTTCTGGTCCGAAGAGGAGTTTTCCCTCAAAAGGGCAGGCCGCAGAGTCTGGATTTGGAAGCTATGTCCCCCTGCCAGGATTTCAACTAAATGGCTCTTTGGGCTGAGTTTAAGAACGCAATTGATCTTGCTGTGTATTTGATGGTTTCATTCAATGCGTCTGCAATAAAGGCCACTGCTTTTTCCAAGACCGGCAGTGATTTAAGAATTTCCTCTGCCAGCGTACCTTGTTCAAGGTGAGAGCGGAGCTGGCCTAGCCATACGTCTAGGGTTCCGGAAACGCAGGTTGTTGCTATTGCTGGTTTAAAGTTCACTGCGGACGCTTCCCATGCTCTTCTGAGGAACATGTCAGCCTTTCGGTCCATTGGTCCTTTAGGGAGCCCACGTCTTCGAAGGATAAATCTCTGGATTTCCAAATCTTTGAGAGGGGAGCATCCAGTTTTGGGCATGATTCCTACCTAGACACATCTTCCTCCTTCAATGGAAAACGCCTTTTAAGATTTTCAGGAAAAAAGGCTTTCCTTTCTGGCTCTTCCCATTCCCCTTTTATGGTAGACCATACGGTGGAATGGACTGGGAACTCGCGGCCGATTCTCTTTTGTAGCCCTGCATATAGCTGGTCGTGCAGAGAGAGTTCCTCTTCTAGGTCTAGAGGTGTCAGATTACTTTCAAGAGACCTTCTGCATCTTCTACTGGAAAAAGGAACCATTGTGACTTGTGATCCTGTTCCAACTCAGAGGAAGGCGAGATGGAATAAAATCCGGAAGGTTCCTCTTCTCGATCCGCGACAGTGCCCAGGTTCTCTTTTCTTGACCGGTGGGGAAATGCCTGAGGTGCCGGGTTAAGGCCCATCTGGGGTCATTTCTGGCATCTGTTCCCTAAAGTTTTGAAAGGTTTTGGACATCAAAGTCATATTTTGTAGGAAATCTCTGAAGAGGAACCCCCGACTTTTTTGATCAGCTTATCGATGCACTCCTGGCACAGCTGCTTTTTCCGGACGCTACCAAGTTTCTTTTTGCAGGTAGTGCACTGCCCCACAGAAAGCCTCCTTTTCCTTCCCATCGTCCTCCAGTGGGCCCATCTAGGACAGGGAGACACAACATATAGGCCTCCTGAAAGCCAAGGGCTCCTAGGAGGAAACCCAACCAAGCATGCACCCACTGGCAGAAACTGTGATCCCCGTGGTGCTGGAGAGAGAGGGAAAGAGGATAGAAAGCTTCTTACCCCCTTGGGACGCGCACCCCCTCCCCAATGAGACAGCAGATAGGAGGAAGCATGAGGGGTACAGGGAAGGGGGTCATGCCAGTCGACAGGCTCCTACCTTGCTGCTAGCCTCCCACAGTGCTGACAGATCCACCTCCAATCTAGCCGCATTCCCACCCTTAGCATAGCTGTATTTGTAGGAAGGAGGGGCTTCCCCTCCCCACAATGGATGAGGTGGCCATGGCATGGGGTAAACTTTCGGACCACCACCCATAACCAAGATGGCGGCGGTCCACTTCCTATTCCTCGGGCAGCAAAAGTGACGCTCGCGGTTGTGACATCACCGACCCGCGCCTCCTCGCCGGAGAAAATCAGCGTGCAGAGGAGGAAGGTAGGCTTTGCCCCACAGGGTAGAGGTCCCTTTCCCAACAGGTCGGCGGAGCGGGCTTTATCCCCCCTGGTGAGCCCCGCAGGACCATAGATGAGAGGTGCTGTCTCCCCAAATCTCCTGTTTAGGGAACCCTGAATGAGGCCACCCCGTAAGGCCCCTGCCTTGCTGAGAAGAGGGAGGGGTAGCCCCATCCAGGAGGCCTCTGCACCCTGCCAGACGGCCATAAAACAAAAAAAACCACATGGGAGTAGTTCCTGGTCCGAAGGAAACACCAATACCGAGGATCCCTGGGGAGAGGCCACTTATTAGGAAAAAGTGGATCAGGCGTTTCCTGGTGGGAGGAGCCTCTCTCTAATGTGAAGCTGTCCTGGAAGATGACTTGGGAAAAAAAAAGTCATTTTTGGAGAAATACTCACAAAGGGAAATCTAAAAAGGAAGCAGACCCTATCACTTTCTTCATTAGAACCCTGTAAGTGCTGCAGCTAACTGATAATTATAAAACCACTCCCATTCATTTTGCACAAGGACACAAACAGCTATTCCTTCAGAATAACAAAAAGGTAGGAAACAAACGTACATTGATCACCCAGATGGGAATGTTTTTTTCCCTCAATAAAAGGGAAGTTACTCTTTAACTAATATACCATTTAATAACCGATCAAAGACCGCTTCACTGGATTATGATAATCATAAAATCCAAGCCCTTAAAAGTTCCAAATGTGTAAATGCTGCAAATCAACTGCAGCCCTCTCTCTAAACCCTTACGATATCTGACATGAGACCATCACACACAAGCAAAACTCAACATTTCAGCATTTATTCTTCCTAGAACAAGAAAGGAGTGAAAAGTCCTAGGCTCTGCCACAATACATGATCTTAGAGTTACATAGTCAAAGACATGTACAATATTGCTGAACCAGACAATAAGGGCAGCCAAATCCAATGACCGTGTCTCAAACAAATACCTACATTTTACAATTATTTCAACAAATGTAAAATCATGTAGGGGGAAAAAAAAGAAGGAAGAAGAGAAACACAGGTAAAAACACATTTATGAGACTGGCAATACCTGTTGTGGGCTAGCCAAATTAATTCTGCCAGTTGGGGTAAAGTAAACATGCCAACCAAATGTGATGTTTTTTTTTCTGGGTTCAAGAATTTTAAAAGAATTGTCTATTTAAAAGCAACTATTAAAATATAAAAATTAGCATGGAGAAATAGAATGGAAGAGACAAGCCCCAAAACAAGTGTGTATTGATGAATCCAGGTCATCTTAAACCAAATGCAGCTTTTTGCATGTAGAAAATGCTTGGTGGGGGAAAAAACAAAAAAAAAAAATCCCATTTTTCCCCACAGTCCTTTCTACCACTGTAGATAAAAGCGTCCAGAATTCTCCCATCAAAAATGGATGGAGTGTTCCCAGGACCCTCTCCCCCCTTCAGTTTCCATTGACTTGCTGTGGAGTGTTGTCTTGTGCACCTGTTGTGTTCCCTTTACTTCTGCTTTCACGTTCTTCATCTTCCTCATCTCTTTCATCATTGCCACTGTGATTCTTACAATATAGTCTGTTAAAGAGGGGGGAGAAAAAAAACCAAAACACAAAAGAATATTAATGGGTGTGGGTAATGTTTTTATATATCAAAAAATTTCCTCCCCCTAAAACGGTATGTCATTGTTTATAAACAAGGTTTTCTTTTACACTGTTCAACGGTCAATTGGTATAGTTGAATTTATTTTTCAAGTGGTAATTAAACTCTAAGCATGCAAATCACTGTGATAGTGTTAGGAGGGCTGCATGAAAGACAGATGTGATAAGCAATGTGTTCTGAGAAACTGATGAAAGGGAAAGGGGCTGCAGGGAAAATGCAACGGACACAAACAGGCTCAACTCATTAAAGCAGAGCTGCACCCAAAAGGGGAAGCTCCGCTTTAATGCTTTGCCCCCCGCTCCCCATTAAGGATTGGCAGCTTTGGGGAGCAGGGGGCTAGGGCAGATACCCAAATTGGACAGGTACCCGCTCCTACTTCCACTGTGATCGCCTAGGCGATCAGAAGTTGTCCTCCCTCCCCGTAGTCTTCGGGGACAGGTCCCTGTAAAAAAAAAAAAATATATATATATGATAGATAGAGATCCCAAGATCATGGCTGGCCCAATTCTGGTAAAACCGCTTACTGCCCAGTACACATATATACATACATACATACACTGGCCGGCAAGTGATTACAGCACTTTCTGCAGCTGGTTTAATCATCTATAGCAGCTTTTTTTTTTTTTTTTTTTAATCTTTTAATACATGCCTATTCTGGTTTAAAGATGAACTATAGCTTTCTCTCACCCACTATGAGCAGTAGTGGGATGAGGACTTCACATCCTGTTCTCAGAACAAAAGAGTTGGGCAGTGCTCAGTCATTTACAGGAAACTTTGTATTTTTAGAATATGTTACCTTTGATTGGCTAAGGTGGAGATCCCAGCAGTGACCAGGCTCTCACCAAGAGCTCAGGGTCAGGTACTAACAATTTGGACCCAGGACTCCCAGTTCCGTGTCACCCGATTGCTGTGATTGCCTCTGATTGGCTATCACAGTGACAAGTCATTCTGCAGCCAGCCCATGTGCTTCCTGTCTCCTCTGAATGGAGAGAAAAATACACTGTATCTTTATCTCCGTGCAGGGGAGAAAAATATGAAGAAAACTGTGTGAAAAAAACAAAACAAACACAGTTGAAGGTTTGATCTACTGTATGTTAGTGCCAGTTTTAGTGTTCAGGTCAAGGTAAAGGTCAGGGTCAGAATATTTTGGGTAGAATTTTAGTTTTTTTAAATTGAAGTCAGTGTGTTTTAGGTGGGAGGAAAAAAAATGCACTATTGTTTCTGGGCCCTACTATAGGTACAAAACTAAAGAACACATGTGGTATCACTGCAATCGTCAGGAGCAAGAGTATATTTCGGGTTGCTCTTTGGTGGTAAATTATGTTAATAGCAATAAATATACAGCTAAATTTAACAAAAAAAAAATTTTGTGGCAGTCTTCCTTTAACAAAAGTAATCAGGTGATAACCGTTACCATTTACCAAAGAGAAAAAGTCCAATTTAGTCTGAAGGGATTAAGATCTAATCCACCTAGATATACAAAAACAGTTTTACTAACATATGTTACCCCTTGGCGCCAACACCTCCTGGCCCTTTAAGGGGTTTGTGATGCCGGGAGGCAGGGTTTAGGGTCATGTGATAATCGGAAAGCTTGGTTTATATTGGGTATGCAAATATACAGCCCCTCTGCGCCAAGGTCCAGCTGCTGATAAGCCACATATTTGCGTACACTTGGCGCCAAGGAGTTAAAGTTACAAAATTGCATTCAGGCATTAACATTTGTTTTACCCTCAGTCACAAAGGGGTTAAGCTGGTGCCATGACCGTTGCCCCAGGTTCCCCATTTCAGGGTCCCTCCTGTCTCTTGCAGTATCCTGCGGAGTCACTTTTACTAGCAGGACAACTAAAGTTTGTATGTCAGTCCTCACATATCCATCAGTTGTTGGCATGGAAAGTAGTGCTTGTTCTGAACCTAGGTAATCATACGTGCCCAGGGTACATCTTTTCTATGATCAGGCTCTATGTAGACATGAGGAATGAAATATGATCACATGGTCCAAAGTCCCACATTAGGTAGGATCCTATTACAAATTTCATCAGAAGGGTGGCAGAATACAGGCTTTTAACTATAACTGTAGGTCCACTTTTAGCACAATGAAAGATCATTAAAGTGCTTGAACAGTTTTCTGTACATAGCAGAGTACTGCACATGTTCCACAGATGTCAGTTTAGCCTTAATTCACTACTCTGTTATTTGCCAATTATTTTCAGCCATGTGATTGCTATTTTTAAGCTTCAGCTTAAGCTGAAAAAGTTTTACTGCAAACGTGTTAAAGTTTAACAAACTGAGCCTTTGTACACAAACAGTTTAGAGACCCTCTGTGACATAACTGTACCAATCTGTGCTCTTTAAGAGAATCTGTCACTTTGCCTTTAAAGAGGTCTTTTGAAATCTCACAGCCCCATCAAAATGATTTTCAAATACTGCTATGCTTGCCTGCCACTCAATTTGTCAGAAATCCTCAGTACTTTGGGTGTTGAGGATTCATGTGACTATCCTCCTGTTCCTGCTAGTGAACAGTGTTATGACCTAAGTAGACAATCAGGAAGTCATTAACTCTGTAAGCGCAGACACTAACAGAGCATACACAGGGTTTAGGCTCATGGTTTCTCCGGCTGAATGGAGCTGCTAGTAAATAAGTGGGCGCGTCAAGTGAGATAAGAGAACCTGTCAACTGGTAAAGCCACAGATTCTCTTTATCTGAATATTTGAAGTGATATTTTTAATAGTTATATTACAGGGTCATCATATCTTACTTGTAAATGCCTCGTGACATGTTTTCAATGTATTTAGCCTTGTCTTCTACTCCACAATGATAATGATACGTCTTCACACAGGCCTTTATTTCACATCCAATGGTAGCGCCTAGCAGGCCACATAATGTACACTTCTGAATGGGAAGAGGGTGAAAAAAAGTGCTAAAATTACAAAACAGAGTCCACCTATTAGTACTTTAAATAAACCCCCCCAAAAACTACAAATGTAACTTGTGATTACATTTCAGTGGGTACACTATTAAAAGTTAATTTGGAAATTAAAGGCTGCATTATAGATTTTGAATGAGGTTCAGCAACATGTTTATGCAAGCATTTTTATCTACACTATCCCATAATGAAGCACAGTATAAAAGGAGGTTTGTGGGAAGCCACTTTGTGTTCATTACACATTCTATTTGTATACTACATCTTTAGTTCAAAACTAGAATTTTAAAGCCTTACGAAAAATCTAACCTTAAACACTATTAAACTGGATACAGTTATGCTTGTATTGTTTTATAGGCCAAAATGTTGCACCCATCCTTGCTGTTAAAAAAAAAAAAAAAAAACACACACCACACCCAACTGTAAACAGTCTGAGTACTGAAGATGTGAGATTCTTGAATTTATAAAAACTATGTTGCCTGGAGATAAAAACAGAGCAACAGGAAAGTTTGAATACTTGAAGATAAAAATAAAAATTTCAAGACAGGCTTATTGGTAACTTGTTTTCCAGTAGCCTCCCAGGACAGCACATGAGAGAACGCAGCTCCTCCTCTAACAGGAAACACACACCCACATCAACTTTAAATTGGACGCCTCTCCCCACTGTCTTGTCTGACAGTACCTCTGGCCCATCTGAAAAACATAAGCACAACAGTATAAACAATATTAGGGCAGGCAATTATTGCTGTCCTGAAAGACTACCAGAAAACAAGTTAGTTATTGGTAAGCCCAACTTGAATTTTCTCAAAATGTCTCTCAGGACAGCACATAAGAGGATAAAATGAGAACTTACCCCCTTAAGACAGGATCACAGCTTGCAAGACCTTCCAACTGAAGGCCTGCTCCCCAGCTTACAATAAATCCAGTCTGTAATGGTGTACAAAAAAAAGGAGGACATGCTTGACCACGTCACCACCTTACAAAATTTTTTCCGGAGTGGCACTGGCCTTCTCTAACCAGAGCGCTCGTAGATGCCAGAACTCTTGTAAAATGAGCGTGAATCCCCAATGGTGGATCAAGGTCTTGTCTGCCCATTGAAGAAATTCCATAACAGAGGTAAAGTCTTCTAGGGACCTGTCACTGGAAAAACACCTTCCAAACTTTCCTGTAAATTGCTCGTAACATTTTAGCAGCTTGCAGAAGGGTAGCCACTAGGCGTTGTGAGAAATCCTCTCCAACAGTTGCTTCTCAGAAACCATGCTGTGAGGCAAAACCTTTCTTTCTATCTTTGGATGACACAGCCATTCCTGTTGTAGCAGGTCTTTCCTGAGTGGAAGCGTTCAGTATGGTTTGACTGCTAGCCGGAGAATAGAAAACCATGGGGTATTTCAGCCAGAAGGAAGCTACGAAATGGCCACCACTCTTTCTGCTTGAATTCTCTTCAGGATCTGTGGAATTAGCTGGAAAGGGGGAAAAGCGTAATAGTGGGAAGCCGTACTTTTGGTTAAGGGCATCTTCTCACACCGATCCATCTTCTCTGTTCAAGGAGAAAAACAGACAGATTTTGGCATTCTGGCAGTTCGCAAAAAACAGGTCTATCAGTGGCTGACCCCATTCACGAACTAAGCTGAGAAAGACCTCCCGATTTAGACATAATTCTCATTCCGTCACTTAATACCTGCTTAAGAAGTCAGCTACCAGGTTTAGTGAGCCCCTTGAGATTTATTGCTGACAAAGACACCAGACTGACTCCTGCCCAGGGCAGAATTTCCCCTGCCACCCTCCAAAGACTCCTGCTCTTCGTGCCTCCATGCCTGTTTATATAGGCTACTGATGTGGCATTGTCTGAAGACCTGCACGTGATGGCTGTGGAGCTTCTGGGAGAAAGTGAACAGCACTAGAACAACAGTTTTCAGTTCCCTCCAGTTTGAGGAATTTGTCACTTGTGGTTTTGATCACTGCCCCTGCATCAGATAACTTTCCAAGTACGCTCCCCAGCCCCAGGAGTTGGCATTTTGTGGTGAGAATCTTTCCTACCGGAAAAGACCAGACCTCTTGAAAGAGTTTCCAGTTTCTTCCACCACCAAATGGAGATTTTTACCCTGCCGGGAACCTTCACTTTAGTGTCCAGTGAGGTCAAATCCCCATCCCATACTTTCAGGATAAACTGCTGCAGGAGTCTGAAGTGTATCCTTGTCTACTGGAATGGAAGCAGTTAATAGGCAGACATCAGGAATCTGATAGACACCTGGCTATTGCACTGAAGCCAACTGCATTTTTTGGGATTTCTCTTCTGGCAAAAAAAATCTTCCGTTCTGTCGAGCAGATCAAAAACAACTTTCTTGGACGGGGTCAGATTGGACTTTTGCACATTTACGATCCAGCCCAAGCTCTCCAGATGATTGCTTTCCTACTAGGAATATGTGGGAATATGTGGGAATAAAAGCCCATCTGTTCTTCTCCCGAAGGGACCAGTATAAACATTCTCTGAAGTATCCGATCCTGAATCGGATTCTTCATAGCTAGAGATTTTACCAGATTTTTCAGAATATCCATGACTAAACACCTTTTTGGAGGAGTTTCCGCAGACTCGCGTACCCTTTGCTGACAAGATCTCGGAGTCGGGCTGTGCAGGAGCATAGAAAAGGACTCACTTTTTCTCTGGCCTTCTGCGACCCCGCAAATCATCTTTTTTTCCCCTGTGGCTTGCAGCTTTGCTGCAGATGTCTGGAGAGAAAAAAAATGTTTTGGCAGTGGTTTCTTTTTCACAGGGAAAGATTTTTTATCCGTTGTGCGATCCAGAATTGACTCCAAGTCTGGCCCAAAAAGATCTCCATAAAATGGGATTCCATACAACCTTATGCAGGCCATAGATGGGTCAAAAATTGGCCGATTTTTCGGCTGAAAATAAAATCGGCCGATTTTCGGATCGTTAGTGGGCGATTTGGTCGGCCGTTTTTCGGTATTTTGGCCGTTTTTTTTTTCCGGTAAAGTTGGAAAAAAAACGGCCGATTTTCGCGGCAATTAGTGGGCAAATCGGCCGATTTTTTACCGATAAAAAAATCTGCGCATGAGCAGTGACCTGGAGGAAGAAGAAGAGGAAGAGGAAGAGGAAGAGGAAGAGGAAGAGGAAGAAGAAGAGGAAGAAGAAGAGGAAGAGGAAGAAGACGAAGGAGGAGGAGGAGGAGGAAGAGGAAGAGGAAGGATGAAAATAAGAAGAACTCCAGTCCAGCAAAAAGTGTCTCTGCAGAGAGCTCCGCTATTTCTGACAGTTCCTTGACATTTACAGAGGTTGAAACATTGTATCTATTTGTTTCCGAATAAAAACATCTGTATCCTAAATGGAAACAAATAGATACATTGTTGCAACTTCTATAAATGTCAAGGAACCGTCAAAGAAATAGCAGAGCTCTCTGCAGGGACACTTTTTTCCGGCTCTAGACGGGTAGAAAATCGGCCGATTTTTTTTACCATTGATGGTAACGTCGGCCACTTGAACAACAGATTTTTCGTTTTTTAAAAGAAAAATCTGCAGTTTTTCTCCCCATCTATGGCCTGCATTACTTTAGATGCTGAATTGCCTTGCCAGGCTTTCCTTTGCAGAATTAGATAGCAGTGCTGAAACACGTATAGATTCTGAGAATGCATCCGCTATAAATCCCACAGCTTCGGAAAAAGTGGGGAAAGAAGCTAAGATTTCTTCCTTTCGGAGTCTGTGCATTAATGTGTGCCTTCAGCTGGTTCAACCAGTGTTCTAGATTCCTAACCATGCAGGTGATTGCTATAGCAGGTTTCCAAATTTTCCATGATGGATTGCCAGGTTCTTTTCAACAGCAAGTCCATTCATTTTATCCATCACCTCCTTCAAGCTTCCCATGTTCTCGAAATCTGTGAAAACTCTGAGTCCAGCTTAGGCATTTTGTGCCAAACTGCTAAGGGATCTTTCTCAAATGGGAACCTCTTTTTGTTGGATCTGGGAAGAGAAAAAAAAAAAAAAAAACCTGTTTCCTCTGAGGATCCTGCCACTCTCTCTAGCATATCTGAGACAGCTGAATGCATAGGGAAAAATCTATTCTTTGGTGCGCTAAGCCCCAGGTACATCTGATCATGCAGAGAGAGATCATTCTCTTCCTCTTTAATGCCTAAGGTGGCGCGGATTGCTTGGAGAAAGCAATCTACCTCTCTTAATCTATCAGACCATGGTAGGGAGCAAGCTACCTGACCAATTGTATCCCAGACCCACCACCATAGGAAGCTGGAGACTGTGGGGTGGCAGTAGGTTCCAAAAAACTCTGGGTGGACCCCAATTAATCTTTAAGACTGCAAAGTTGCACTCCATTCCGTCCCCCCTGCCACCAGGAGGAAATCCCACAGTGAAACACACTGAAAACATAAAATGACAGCAGCATCTAAATGCCCACAGGATGACCCCTCCTACCTGGGCTTTGCCGGAGTCTCCACCTGTCCCTGGAACTGAAGCTCCTGCCTACTCCATCTGCAGTGTGCAGCAGTTCACATGGCTGTGGGTTCCAATCCCGGCATCCTAAGATACCGCTGTGCCAGTCCGGACTGGAAATAGGCACTGGATGTAGTCCTACCCCCTTTCCCTGCATTCCCACTGCAGAACTGAAACCGCATGCCCATCTGGAGGCTCTGCCCCACCGATATATTACATCATGGGCATGCCTAGACGCTGCTGAACACCAAAAACATGGCCACCGCCATGCCGACAACAGGGTACTGCAGCCTGCCGGCAGTACTGGCTCTCCCAGAGCACTGAAGGTGGAGAGAGGAGCCAGGAACAGGCCACCCCACCTGGTATACTGCCTGGAGGACCCTGCTGCACAACAAAAAGGTTACATGGAGACCTCTCTCATGCAGCACCTGAGAGAACGCAGTCTGGCACGGTTCCTGTAAGTTCATACCTTACTGGAGGAAACACAACAACTGAGGACTGTGGGGAGAGGCCTCCAATTTAAAGTTGATACAGGTGTGGGTTTCCTACCAGAGGAGGAGGAGCTGCGTTCTCTCATGTGCAGTCCAGAAAGACGTTTAAAACTTGACCAATATACTTGTCCATTCCCTGATAGAATCTGAAAATATTTAGACTTTTATTTAGCTTTACTTTGCCCGAGGACTCTTGGAGCTAAAGTCAGAGGTGACAGTCGAACCATTGCTACCTAAAAACACAGATCACAAGGTCACATTCTACTTCATTACTGCCATGTGCAATCAGGAGAGGTTCTTAAAGCCAACACACTAGGATAATCTTAGAAAACATTTTTTTGCAATTTTAGATTATACATATTATAATTTTATATTATATAAAAACCACAATTTTATTGATACATCCATAAAAACGTGAATAAAATCAATGGCCTAACACTCATCTCGCAACAGAATGTCCACCATTTAGTGGTTACAATACATCTATGGTGGTGTCCATATGCAAAGAGATAGTTAGGCTCACGTATAATGCTTTAACCACTTGCCTGCCAGGCACTTATACCCAGTTCCTGCCCAGGCCAATTTTCAGCTTTCAGCACTGTTGCACTTTGAGTGACAATTGCGCAGTCATGCAACACTGAACCCATATGAAATTTGTATAATTTTTTTCACATAAAACAGAGCTTTCTTTTGGTGGTATGTACTTGCCACTGGGAGTTTCATTTTTTGCACTATAAACAAAACAAAAAAACAAAAAAAAAAAAAAAAAAGAGCAAAAATTTTGAAAGAAAAAAAATTTGTTTCTCTTATAAAATTTTGCAAACAGGTAATTTTTCTCCTTCACTGATGTGCGTTGATGAGGCTGCACTGATGAGCAACAATGAGGGGCACTTACTGACGGCACTGCTGGGCACACACAGACTGGTGGCACTGATCATCAGTGCCGATCCCTCCTCTGACAATTGCCGGTTATCGGCAGTACTTTCCTCACACTGTGACAGCGTGAGGAAAGTACTGCCGATAAACGGTAACTGCATTTACCAGTGATCTGCTGTGTCATTGGACACGGCTGATCATGTGGTAAAAGGCCGCTGTGATTGGCCTTTTACCACATCACGTGATCAGCTGTGTCCGTAGGACAAAGCAGTCACGGAGATCGCCGGGTGCTTGTGGGAGAACGGCATATGACGCCCTCCCAGAACTGGCAGGCCACAGTGAAGCCGTCATTCGGCTATCTGCGGTCAGCAAGTGGTTAATAGATGTATCAATAAAACTGGCTTTTACTATATACATTTTGTGCTGTCAATTTTAGTGTCTAAAAAGTCCTGTATATTGTTTGGGATGTCAGCACTTGCACAGTTTTCACATCTCCGTATATTAACTGTGTTCAGATGACCTCTCACCTCCCCACTACCAGGTTATTCTTACAGAGAAAGTTTACAATACTATTAAGCCTTTCGGTTGCTACCAACATATGGTATACAGTTGTGTCCAAAATTATTCAACCCCCACTGAAATTGAGTGTTTTGGCCAGTTTGACATTGCTTTTGATCATTCAGTCATCTTGCTTACATTTACATTAAAGAGGCACTTGTAGGTCAGACAAATATAACATAACAGTTATAATGAAATAACCACAAATGTCTTTTCTGTGCTCACAGCATTATCAGTTTTATTCAACCCCCAAGTGACATTCAATCTTAGTACTTAGTACAGCATCCTTTTACAGTTATAACAGCTTTTAAACGTGAAGCATAGCTTGACACAAGTGTCTTGCAGCGATCTACGGGTATCTTCGCCCATTCTTCATGGGCAAAGGCCTCCAGTTCAGTCACATTCTTAGGCTTGCGCACTGCAACTGCTTTCTTTAAGTCCCACCAGAGGTTCTCAATCGGATTTAAGTCTGGTGACTGCGATGGCCACTCCAAAATGTTCCAGCCTTTCCTCTGCAACCATGCTCTAGTGGACTTGGAGGTATGCTTGGGATCATTGTCCTGTTGAAAGGTCCAACGTCTCCCAAGCCTCAGGTGTGTGACGGACTGCATCACGTTTCCATCCAATATCTCCTGGTACTGAAGAGAATTCATGGTACCTTGCACACGCTGAAGCTTCCCTGTACCTGCAGAAGCAAAACAGCCCCAAAGCATGATTGACCCTCCACCATGCTTCACAGTAGGCAAGGTGTTCTTTTCATCATAGGCCTTGTTCTTCCTCCTCCAAACATAGCGTTGATCCATGGGCCCAAACAGTTCTAATTTTGTTTCATCAGTCCACAGAACACTATCCCACAACTTTTGTGGTTTGTCCACATGGCTTTTGGCATACTGCAGTCGACTCTTCTTATTCTTTGGAGACAGCAAGGGGGTACGCCTGGGAGTTCTGGCACGGAGGCCTTCATTACGCAGTGTGCGTCTTATTGTCTGGGCTGAAACTTCTGTACCCACATCTGACAAATCTTTTCTCAGTTCCTCAGCAGTCACACGGGGACTTCTCTCCACTCTACGCTTCAGGTAGCGCACAGCAGTCGAAGTCAGCATCTTCTTTCTGCCACGACCAGGTAGCGTTTCAACAGTGCCCTTTGCCTTGAATTTGCGAATGATGCTTCCTAAGGTGTCTCTTGGTATGTTTAACATCTTTGCAATCTTCTTATAGCCATTGCCCTTCCTGTGAAGAGAAATCACCTCTTCTCTTGTCTTCCTGGACCATTCTCTTGCCTTCACCATGTTTGTAACCACACCAGTAAATGTCTAGAAGGAGCTGAGTATCACAGTCATTTTAAAGCTGCCTAATTGGTGCTTATTATGCTTGATTGCTGCTCGGTGACATCCACAGGTGTTTTCAATACCTGATGGAAAGCACCTGTATGAACCTCTGTTCTTCAGAGTGGTAGTCTTTAAGGGGTTGAATAATTGTGGCAATGAAGAAACCACATAAGAACCATTTACTACTGTATTACATAAACAATTGATGTCATTTTAGTTGCATTTGGGTAGTTACAACGTCCTTGTAGGATTTGATTCTGAATACAATTCCAAATGTACACTATAGTCCCTAAACCCCTTTACAGCATTGGGGGTTGAATAATTTTGGACACAACTGTACGTCTGCAGCAGTGGGGGTTTTAACACACAACTGCTACAGCAGACAAGAGTGCATGTACACCTGACAAGCCCACTGTCAGCTGCCAGATGGGTAAGATCTAGCAGCTGTACAGCTACCAGATTGCTTCCACACACTCTTGGTAGTCTAATAGCCCCCAGTGTCTCCTTAAAAGATAACCTTTGCAAAATGCTATCACATAGGGTGTTTTTGGTCCACATACAACAACAAATAAAGCGAAGGGAAGAAGGAAAAATAAAATTAAAGTTGCACTCAAGCACTTAAACTTATCCCCAAGTAAACATATGAGTCAGGGGCACACATCCACGTACAAAAAAAAAAAAAAAGTAAATTACGCTGCACTATACATATTGTGGCATATGCCAGGAAAACAGTTTAATGCCGCGGTCACATCAGGTACAACTTGCCATGTGATTTGCATGCCGTTCAACTTGCAAACCGCATGCCAAGTCGCACCCTATTGTCCACAATTCAAACAGTCAAAATTGGTGCGGAGCCGCACCGATTTCTAAAGTAGTACATGTACTACTTTTGTAGCGATTTGCATAGACATCTGTGTCAGATGTCTTGCAAATTGCACTTGAAATCGTCATCTCACCCCTAGCAGAGGCTAGGAGTGCAGGATGAGTGCTGACATGACAACCTGGAGGAGGGGATCACTTTGGTAGGCAAGTCAGTCAAAGTGCTGTAAATACGATAAGGCTTTCAAATATAGGTACAGAAATAATTACCATACGTTTTCCACGCTTCATTTCTTGTATTACAGTTTTGATATCAAAGTCACCAACTTCAGCCCTTGACGTCGTTGTTAGCTGGACTGTACCAGAAGAGAAAAGCTGCAGAAATAAAAATTTAGCATCATTTTGTTGTACATTAGAAACTAAATGGTGTTTTTTTTCTCTCCCTACTAGATACAGCATGTTAAGGCCTTACTGCAGGTGGGCTAAATCTGCCCAGAAATGTATACAAGGGTGGTTTTCTCTATGCATTCATATTAGAAATGTACAAGGGAAATCTAACAGACTGGGATATGATCAAATCTGCAAGCTTCGGATGTGGCAAATCCCTTTTGCTAATATTGAAGGCCGGTTCACACCACAGAAACAGACCAGATGCACACAAATGTGTTTTTGGTGCATTCTGGTGCACCCCCCTCCCCCTTTTCTTTCCTGGGCTTAGATTGCTAGAAGCCAGCACCTGCCAGCATCCCAACAACCAGTGACTCATCTGTGCTGTCAGCAGCAAGGATGAGTCATTTGTTGTTAACCACTTGCCCTCCAGAGGATTTACCCCCCTTCCTGCCCAGGCCATTTTTTTGCATTACGGCACTGCGTTAATTTAACTGACAGATGCGTGGTTATGCAACGCCTCACCCAGAAGAAATTTAAGTCCTTTATTTCCCCACGATTGAGCTTTCTTTCGGTGGTTTTTGATCGCCTGTGCGCTTTTTATTTTTTGTGCTATAGGCAAAAAAAACCTGACAATTTTAAGAAATTTTTTTTGACTTTGCTATTAAACATGTCCAGTAAAAATTGGGAAAAAAAACCCTGACATGGCTATAGACACCAATACGGTGAACAGTGCTAAAAAAAAAACAAAAACAAAAAAACACTGACACTGTACTAATGACACTGGGTAGGAAGGGGTTAATGTGATGGGCGATCAAAGGGTTAACTGTGTGTAGGGAGTGTTTTACTAGGGGACGGGTGTTTGTGTGCTTCAATATAAGCACATTGATCAGGATGGCTGTGCTATGCAGTGTGCCTGAGCTGACAGGGAGGAAGACTGTTTGTAAACAAAACAGTCTTCCTCTCCGTCGGCGATTGTCGGTAATCACTGGGCGCCAGCGGGTAATCAACGGCCAGGATCTGGTAATTGACATCCGCGGTCACTGTGCCACCGTGTAGCAGTATATCAGCTATATCGCGGCAGGTAAGTGGTTAAACCTGCTTTAAACTTTGTTTTTAAAAAATTGCTGACAGAGGATATTTAAGACAGAAGAGACACTGTTGGTCTCTTCTGTAATGCGTCAACCTGCCGGTCAGCCATCACGTACACAAAGCTCAGTGAAAACTTACAGCCTCGATCTGTGCCACTGCGATATGACTCCCTTGCGCATGCACAGGAGTGACATAGCGGCCCAGCAGGGATTAAGTCACTGGTTGTTAGGACACTGGCAGGTGCAGCAGCTAATGGCCAACAGAAATCACAGGCAAACAAAACGCATTCCAGTGCGTTTTACTACATTCCAGGGCAGATCAATGCAGAAAAAAAATGCAGCATGTTCTACTTTTGTTGACTGCACTAAAACATACTACACTGGTGTGAACTAGGGCCACTAGAGTACATGGAAAATGCAGTGCATGAGGTTTTGATGCAGATTAAAAATGCACTGGACTGCATGTGGTGTGAACCAGCCCTTATTGTGGTTTTAACAAATTGCTCATTCTAAACTCAATGTCTTCCATACTAGTGCTATATTGCAATTATTTAGTTATATAGATGGAAGACATTTAGGGGGACCTTTCATAGTGGAAGTAAATGCAAAACCTAACTCACTCTAAACCAGCTCTCAGCCACATTCTAAGACTAATCTATCTAGGCCTGTAAAGAACAAAAATCACTAAACCCAACTGTTCTGTAGCCGCTCGGGTCCAGTCCCACGCCGACATGTCAGCAGCCACTTAAGTGTGTACGAGTGTGCAGGAGAGGCAGCTGACAACAGAAGCCCCATAGTAGCTTCATGGGTGATGTCACTTCCCATGCATTTCAAAGCTGCTTACTGTCTCCTGCATACAGAGGGCGCCGCAGGACATCGGGCCAAATGGTTTAGAGTTAGTTAGGTTTTGCCTTTACTTCCACTTTAACTTGCTCTGAGAAAGCGAGGTAGGCCTACTGAAACAAAAGTGAAGCAACAAATTATGTAACGGACCATTGACGCTTACACTGCGGTCAACACCTGGAGCTGCAGGGGAGAATAAAAAAAAGGTGTGTATAAGCGAGTTGGGAGATTGGCTTTGTAGTATCTCTAGTCCTTTTGGGCCCCCTAAAAGCCTGGTCAAATGGCCTACAGGTAAGACAATAAAACTAATAAGCAATTTACAAAGCTGCACAGTTTTTTTTTTTTATATCAACTGGGGTCCTTTGCCTGCATATGCTATATTCTGAAAAAGGTGAACTTTAAAGAGACCCTCACTTTGCTGTGTTAACACCCTAGTATTTCACAACCAGATTTTATACACAGTTCTTGATCCTGATGCCAACATTTAAACACATACCATACATTTGTAGTGAGCAGCGGCCTTTTTTGCATTAAACACATGCAGTTTGCCCCGCGTTTCATTCTCTTCATCTCCTGCATGACAGAAGCCACACTTCGGTCTAGTGTCACTTGGACTGCTTCTATGCGGTGATCTATCTCTCTGGAAAGCAAGAATCAACAATGCAAAAAACACAAAAAGGTTGAATCAATTTAAAAATACTTCTGGCTGTTTTAGGTGAAGTATTCTGAGTATTTAGAAAGTTGGCAGAGAGGTTTGTTCAGCTATGTGGGGGCTGCTGGCTGTATGCATTTTGCTGCAGAGTTTAAGTGCAATGGAAAAAAAACAAACAAACAAAACAAAAACAAAAAAAAACAAAAACAAAAAAATTTTGTTCTAAATACTTAAAGTATAAATAAATAGGACTTTTGTACTCCGCATAAAATCATTTTCTCTTAGTTCATTGAAGGACAACTTCACTTCTTCACGGATGGGATTAATGCCGCCATCTTCAGGAGCACAATGCTAGGCACAACTTAAAGTGGCTCTAAAGGCATTTTTTTTCCTTTAAAAAGTGGTTCTAAAAAGGCAGTCCCCTTTGCCAACTGCCCACTTGTGCATGCTCGCTCCCGAGCTGCCTCTGTGTCTATGGGACACACAGAGCGTGGCTCAGTCCTCGCCCCACCAACTCCCTCCTCACTGAAAGTTCATAAAAATATTGTGAAATCCACTTATTCAACAAGATCCAGAACGTCAAACTCTGTGCTCCCCGAGTGCGCTCAAAAAAACAAAACAAAAAAAAAAACAAAAAAAAAACAAAAAAAACTTTCCGGATCTCAACGACGGCAATCTAGGAGGGTTTAAAACAATAAGAACACAAATTATAAAGCTCTTGGTGTTGAATAAGTGAATTTCAAAATTTTTATGAAGTTTTTCATTTTATATAGAAATACATATATGGACAATATTTAGGCGATTGCACAATATATGTGACTCACATTTTTGCTTCAGCCAAATTTTTTTCTTTGAAATATTGGTTTACTGCATGTGATTTATATATAGGGGGAAGGGCAACTTCTTAAAATCTGTGAAGAACGGTTTAAGCAGGAAAGACAAGGGACAAATACCCATACTGGAAATGTTGGCCCCACCGTGGTCAACCACTCCCACTGGGTGAAGGGGAGGAGCTGCCCCTCCATTGTTGCTGGCATGTGTGCTTCATGAACGGTGCGAAAAGGGGTAGGGCAGAGCAGATGCCCACAGTCAAAATGGCAGCTGTGGGAACGCTACACTGCTTGCTCACAGTCGCAGCAAAAGGTGCATTTGTGTACCCAGTACAGCTCCCGGGCAGTACACCCTCAGTATGTCCATGCTATTCCAGTGGCACCAGGCACCCTTTGCTCCAGGACTAGCCCTGTCAGTAGAGGAAACCCGTCTACCCTGGCAAGTGAATACTGAAACTAGAAAGAAAGAGCTTGCAGCCTGCACTTCAGCTACAGCAGAAACTCTCAGCAAACTTGGGACTTGTAGTGCTCCATCAACCAGATACCTCGAGGGGGTAGGGGATAAACACCTCAGATCCCATGCTGATTTCAGTGACATTGGCTAAAAGGCAGAGCTCAATAGAAAGCCAGGTCTGACCATCGTACACATACACCCTACAAGCCACTCTGCAAAAGAGATATTGCAGCCAATCCCATTATTGTGGGAAACTTCATGCATTCGATAACAGTGCTGGGGAGAAAAAAAAACCCACACAACAAAACTAGGTCCACTCTCCTGATCGGTGGACAGAAAACTGATCTGTGTTGCAGCTGTGTCCAATGAATGGAAGAAACAAATTTACAATTGCAGTTAAGTTTTCTGTTGCATTTACTCTGCTTTAGCGTCTCATGGTGATGCTTCACAAGTAAGCCATCTTAAAAGAACTGGGTAGGACTGAAACTTAAGCTAGCTGCCTGACAGTAGTAAAGAGCCGATGACACTATCATGGCTCTATCATGTGATCAGCTGCATCCAATCACAGCTGATCACACGTAAATAGGAAATGCCAGTTATCAGCTCTCCCTTCCTCATAATGACAGTGTGTGAGGAGAGCCGTTAAGCAGCATTTCTCAGAGGGGACATCTACACTGATAATCAGGGCACTGATCATCAGTGCCGCCTCGTCAGTGCCCTGATTGTCAGTGTCATATATGAGTGATGCCCATCAGCGCCCATCATTGCCACCCATCAATGATGTCCGTCAGTACTTAGTGCCACCCATCATATAAGGAGAAAAATTACTTATTTACAAAATGTTATAATAGAAACTAAGGTTTTCAGTCTTTAGTTTGTTTAGCAAAAAAAATTAAAAAATAAAAATACAGTGGTTATTAAATACCACCAAAAGAAAGTGGTCTCAGAAAAATTAAAAAAAGGTTGTTTGGGTAGAGCGTTGCATGACTGTGCAATTGTCACAATCAAAAGTGCGACAGCAATGAAAGCTGAAAATTGGCCTGGGCAGGACGGTAGTAAAAGTGCCCGGTAGGAAAGTTGTTAAATAGCTACTTACACTGGAACTGCTTTCTGTCTCTTCTGTACAGTGTGAAGATGGGAGTTTGCTCTCCTCCGGCTGCCCTCTTGAATTTGTGGTTCTGGACTTTCCACGGGATCCTCTCCCTCTACCACGGTGGCGAGAGGATGGACTCAATTCTCTGTGACCAAACCCTTCTTCTAACTCATCTTAGAGGGACAAAGGAAAAAAAATAAAAAACAAAAAAAAAAAAAAAAAAAAAACACAACACACCTTTTAGCAGGAAAAGTCAACCTTAAATTGCACCTTCAGTTTTCCAGTGTACTTCCTTTTATACTTTTAAAACCTTAGTAGAGAAGTACATTAGTATGTCTACTATTTCAATAGCTGGAAAGATGTTAGTTTACCTTTGTTAATAGGGACTGCTTCCCATTTCATGGCTAAAGTCTGCCAACCAACATTGCCCGTCCAGTACTTTTATGTTTGTTACTGGGACTTCATAAAAGGCAAGGCCAAGCATCTTGTGGGGTCACACTAAACATCATAAGTCCATGTGCACAACAGTCAAATCTTATCCAAATTAATTAGGTGAAAAATTAGTGCAGTTTTAATAATAAAGTGCAGAAGAGCAGATACTTGGTGCAGGAAACACAGGGCTGTGCTCCCCCTCCTGTGTTCCCCCACTCACCAATTGAGAATCCTGCTTTTAACTGGAGGAGTGGTGGAGGACTGAGGGAAAAAAAAAAAAAAAAAAAAGCCCAAGTCCAGGATACTCCGATCCAACGCATCTTGACCCTTATTGCGGTGCTTAAGGGTCAACATGTTGGTGAGTGGAGGAACACAGGATGGGAACACAGCACTGTAATTCCTGCAATGCTGCAAGTGTCCAATTTTTCACCTAATTCAATTACGTAAGATTGTACTGTTGTGCACTTATGGACTTGTACGTTAGTGTGTCACGTTTATAAAGGGCAGAGCTGTTAACTTGTATCATTTGAAGGGTATTTAACCTTTGTAAAAGCAGCCACTCTAAGGATTTTTTACCCATTATCCTATACACTGCTCAAGAAAAATTAAAGGAACACTTTAATCAGAGTATAGTATCAAGTCAGTTAAACTCCTGGGATATTTATCTGGTCAGATAAGTAGCAGAGGGGGTTGGTAATCAGTTTCAGCTGTTTTAGTGTTAAAGAAGTTAACAACAGGTGCACTAGATGGGCAACAATGAGACGACCCCAAAACAGGAATGGTTTTACAGGTAGAGGTCATTGACATTTTTTTCCCTACTCATCTTTTCTGACTGTTTTTCACTAGTTTTGCATTTGGCTAGGGTCAGTGTCACTACTGGTAGCATGAGGCGATACCTGGACCCTACAGAGGTTGCACAGGCAGTCCAACTCCATCAATACGTGCCATTATCAGAAGGTTTGCTGCATCTCCCAGCACAGTCAAGAGGAGATTCCAGGAGACAGACAATTACTAAGAGAGCTGGACAGGGCTGTACCCCATCAGCTGGACCAGTATCTGCTCTTTTGTGCAAGGAGGAACAGGATGAGCACTTGCAGAGCCCTATAAAATTACCTCTAGCAGGCCACTGGTGTGAATGGGTCTGACCAAACAATCAGAAACAGACTTCATGAGGGTGGCCTAAGGGTCTGATGTCCTCTAGTGGGCCTTGTGCTCACTGCCCAGCACCATAGAGCTCAACTGGCATTTGCCATTGAGCAGAATTGGCAGGTCCGCCACTGGTGCCCTGTGCTTTTCACAAATGAGAGCAGGTTAACCCTGAGCACGTGACAGACGTGAAAGGGACTGGAGAAGCCGTGGAGAACATTATGCTGCCTGCAACATCGTTCAGCATGACCGTTTTGGTGGTGGGTCAGTGATGGTCTGGGGAGGCATATCAATGGAGGGACACACAGACCTCTACAGGCTAGGCAATGGCACCCTGACTGCCATTAGGTATCGGGATGAGATCCTTGGACCCATTGTCAGACCCTACGCTGGTGCAGTGGGTCCTGGGTTCCTCCTGGTGCATGACAATGCTCGGCCTCATGTGGCAAGAGTATGCAGGCAGTTCCTGGAGGATGAAGGAACTGATACCATTGAATGGCCCCCACACTTGCCTGACCTAAATCCAATAGAAGACCTCTGGGATATCATGATTCAGTCCATCCACCGCCACCAAGTTGTGTTTCAGACTGTCCAGGAGCTCAGCGATGCCCTGGTCCAGATCTGAAGGAAATACCCCAGGACACCATCTGTTGTCTCATTAGGAGCTTACCCTGACATTGTCAGGCATGCATACAAGCACGTGGAGGCCATACAAAACTACTGAGTACCATTTTGAGTTGCTGCAATGACATTTCAGCAAAATGGACTAGCCTGCTGCATAATTTTTTTCACTATGATTTTAGTCCTCTGAAGGTTGATAATTTCATTTTAACATATTACCCAGTCCATATCAGTATAGATATCCAACATGATATTTTTCCCCATTGAGATCTGATGTGTTTTCAAAGTGTTCCTTTAATTTTTTTTGGAGCAGTGTATATTCTAATATTTTCATTACATATATTTTTATTAATTCTTTAATACACTTATTACTCACTATAAAGTTACTAAACCGCGGGTACTGTATATAGAAAATAATCTTGTACTGTGTGCTCTTACTTCACAATGCTTAAAGTGGTTGTAAAGCCTGAAGGTTTTTTTTTTTTTTAATCTTTGTGTATTCTATGCAAGGTAAAAAAAAAACAAAAAAAAAAAAAAAAACACCTTCAGTATGCAGCCCTCTCTAATACTCACCTGATCAAGTAACGTGCATGAAAACAGCTGCTGTCCTGCCTCTCCACCTCCTCATTGGCTAAGAGACAGCAGCAGGAGCCATTGACTCCCACTGCTGTCAATCATAGCCAGTGAGGAGACAGAGCAGGACTCGGGAGCAAGCACGCATGGGTGCCCCCACAGCAAGTGGCTTGCTATGGGCACCCTTAGAAGGGAAGGGGCGCACAGAACACTGGCAGGGGACCCGAGAATAGGAGGATCAGTGCTGCTCTGAGCAAAACGCTTGCAAAGAACAAGTATAACATGTTCGTTATTTTATAAAAAAACATTTAGCCTTTAATATCACTTTAAAAAAGGGAACACAGGTTACCTTCTATGGCAATCAGAGGACTCTACAGAAACATCAAGCCATAATATTTTAGACCTGGATATTTACCTTCTGAGTTATGCAGCTGTTCCTTGTGTTTTCTGCAATAAATCCTGCAATCAAAAAACTATAAATTAAATTATAGCAGAGTCTAAAAATTTACAAAAGTCAGTAATAACCAGGATTACAGCCACTTAAAACGGTAATAAACCCAAAGTGTAATATATTGCAGCTTACCAATCATTTAATGTGGTGGTTGTATTAGTTTTCTTTAAGAGGCCCTATGAACAGGGGACGTCTTTTTCCTCCACTGAATGCCTGCACTCCAGGAGAGGAAAAAGCGGCTTAAAAAAAAAAAAAAAAAAAAAAAAAAAAAAAAAAAAGACACCTAAAGCCACATTTTGCAAACATGTTTAGGGAAGTCAAGCATGTGGACGTTTATCCATTCAATTTACCAGATTATTAATTCATTGCGGCCACTGGAACGAACGAACGTGAAAGCGTGCGTGTCACATATGCCAACATTGAGCGTTTAAAGGGCAGGAAGGGATAATAAAATGCGCCTAAGAGCAGCATTTAAAACACCCTGTGTTCGTGAGCCCCTTTTCTAATGGTGATCTGGCCAGTAACACACCCAAGGCAGAGGGGCAGTATGTGCAATGCAGTGGGTATGACAATGGCAGCATGTGCAGGAAAGCAGTGTCGAAAGATTGACAGTGGGCAGCATGAGCAGGAGGGGAGGAAAGAGTATAACAGGAGACGGAATATGCAGAAGAAAAGTATGAGAATGGACTGTAGGTAAAGAAGAGGATTTCAAATTGTATTACAAGAGGCAATTTGTCCAGAAGGATGTGAATGGTACGCCAAGAGAGATTTAAGAGCAGGAGAAGAGTACAGAGGGTATTAAAGAGGGGAAATATGTGCAGCAAGAGATATGACAGTGAGTAGAATGTGAATGAGTAGTGGAAGCTATGACAAAAAGGGTAATATATGCAGGTGAGGATCGCAGAGGATATAAAAATTGGCCAAAATTAGTCCAGAGGATTGAAGGGACATCGTGTGCACCAGAGAATTGTGGAAGGTAGGAGAGCAAGCATTATGTGCAGGACAAGAGTGTGGAGGGTAAGACAACTGGACAAAACAGTTGGCTTTTGACTTACAAATCAGTAGTTACTGATCTTCCCATAATTAGAAACACAAATCACTGGAAAATATGATTAGTGCCACACAAAGGCATGATGGGAGTTAAGAAATAAGCCCCACAATGAATTAGGCTCCCATTTACAAACTTATAGAGTAATTATACAGCAGTAGCATTACAGCCAAGCTCTTACAAAAAAAACAGAGGATTTCACAAAAAAGAGGAATAGAAGCTATAAAAAAAAAAAAAAAAAAAAAAATAGATAAAAAACAGAAGGAGAAGGAGTGAATCAGTGGAATTAGGGGAGTTTAAAAATCAGGTCTAGAAGGAAGTGCTGAAGAAGTGGAAGATGGGACTGGACATTGGTGTATTTTTTTTTTTTTTAAAAAACAGAAAATGGCACAGCGACGCTGGAGAATATTATACTAAAGATAATAAAGATGATACTTTAACATTCAGGTCTTTAGCCTTTCAGTTGTAATGCCAGCTACAGAAGGATTGCACACTGGCAAAAAAAAAATTAAAAAACACCCTATACGCCAGCCCAAGAGAACCCCTGCTACTACCTACATGCCTCAGGTTTTTAGCAAAGCAACACTGAGCATATGATCATAAACAGTGGGCTGGACCCTGTGTATCTCAACAGACTGAAAAATTAGGATTTTTGGCTTATTTGTAAAAATCACAGGACTGCATATCCATTACTACTTTGATTAGGTTGCCAGGTGAATTAACACACAAGAATCTCAGCATTTTATATGAACATTTGACAAAGTACTTATAGACCTCCTAGAATTTAATGGGCATGGATTTCAGGTCAGCATTCCAAGTGAAACCAGGTGGTTGGGATTTCATGTGTGAAGTTGGACGCACAAGAATACCATCCAGTCTTTATGGACACTTGATGAGTTGACTTGCATGACTGGACACTTTAGCACGGATTTTTTTTTTTAACCCCTTCAGGAAAATAAGCTCACTTCATACATTGGAACTGTGTCACAATTTAATTATTGCAGGAGTGTGGAATTCTACATTTGGTTATGTAGTTTGTTGTTTAAGCAATATCATTGAGATCGTGTTACTCACATTTTGTTCAAGCGCACTTGTGTTTATTTTAGTAGATCACTGAAAGTTGTATTACTAATTTGTTATAGCGCTGCACGTTACACGTGTTATAGTCTACAAAAGTGTGAATGACAGTGTTAGCTGGCTGCTTATTAATGACCATAGTTGCACATACAGTTTATGGTACTGATTTTGACACACCCCTATCCCTCAAGACGTGGGCTTCAAAAGCCATGCTATCAAAGCCAGCAACTGTAAAGCAGGATGACAGACTGGACCCTGTGACAGCATCCTGTGACCAGAAAGAGCTCATAGCTTGTCTTCCAAAATATTTATGAGGTCTGCATGCTACACTCTTCTTGGCCAAGCAGTTGTGATCAGAATCGTTCTAAAGTCCTCCTACTTTAACCTGAGCAACAGGCGAGGAAGAAGCAGAAGGGGAGGGAAGGCAAGGATCAGGGAAAAACGATCCTAAGAAGTCACCAGGGTATTTATCAAAAATGCCTGAAGATCCCCAGTTGTTGACAACTCAGTCTGCTGTTGAATCGGGACACCAAAAGATACACATCTGGCATCCCTCACTGCAGACAAATCTATGAACACCTTTGAGTGAAGAACCCATTCCTCTGGATTCAGCTGCTGACAGTTGAAAAAGTATGCCTGGCGATTTTCTATACAAGGAATGTGCATGGCAGAGAGGGTCAGATTGTGAAGTTCTGCTCAAGACAAACAACTTGTTCCTGAGCAATGCAACTTGTCTCTCCTTGATGATTAATGGATGCTACAATCTTGGCACGGTCCTGCTGCAACCCAAAAAAGGGAGATAATGTAGGAGAGCCAGCCGAATTGCCCAAAGTTCCAGGACGCAGAATGGCAACTTCTGTTACTCTGAGAACCACGTTGCCTGAACCAAGAGCTCCTTCAGAACACCTCCCCAGCCCAATACACTGATAACAGAACCGGAGCCAAAAACTGAAGCTTAGCGGTGCTGGAGGAGTTCTGCCTGGGCAAGAATTCCTGCCCTTTTTTGGCGTCCATTCAACTGAAAGAGGCAGCATTACCCAGGTAGTTATGAATATTAAGCACACTGTGTCCTGTGACATACGATTAAGAAAAACATTTTACTGCTAATGCAAAAATCAAAAATTTTTTTTTTCTTTTTCGCTCATCCATTAAAGCCTAACCCCAGATTTTGTGATACGTTAAATTTCAGCCAAGCTGGGGGGCTGGTGTCAGTTGTAAATACCGGTCATGTTTCATGCTGCACCCTAAAAATAGGTGTGACATGAAACGTGGTCTGAAAGGTAGACTTAGCTTTCAACACCTCAACTGCGCACCAGGGGGTTAATGCTATAAGCTGCGGACAGATCACCCAGGAGTTCCGGTACACATGCTATATATTAAAGCAGAACCTCACCCAAAAGGGAAATTTCCTCTTGTTTGCATCCCCCCACCCTTCTCTATAGCAGTTAACAATCCAGTGTATGGGGTGCCATTAGGATTAATGTGTTTTTGCTGCGGGTGTGGAAAAGTCTGCGATTTCTACGCATTCAGATGTGAAACTAGCCTAAAACTGACGCCCCTTTAAAAGTGTGTTGTTACAGAACACTGAAAAGATCTAGTGATTTATACTTTTTTTTTTAATTCTGATAATCAAAGCTCACTTTATACCTACAGGTATATTCCTTGTGATGGGTTTTCCTGTATCTGGGCTTTATCATGCAAACCGCAGTGATAATGGTAAGTCCTGCGGCATGTCTTTACTTCACAACCAATAGTTGCTCCAGGACAATGGCAGAGTGTACACATCTAAAAAAGAAAAGATAAGATGACCACCAAACATTTTGCAATTCAGTCTGAAAGCAACTTCTGTCTCATGTTGTTGTAGGGAAGAAAGAAAAACAAAAAACAGAAAAGGAAAAAAACACCACATTTAAAAGTACTTGAAGCGCCCCATATATTTGAAGTCTGACAGTTAAGCCTGGTACACACGATGAGTTACGAAAATTCTCGTAAGACAAAATACAACTTCCCGCAATGGTGTCATGTATTGTATTCTTTCGTTTCTGAGTATGATCAGAATACTGATTAAACTAATATTGTTCTTCTATTACCGTTCAAGAAAAATTGTTGTGCTTGTCCCTTCGGATAATTTTGCATGAACTATCGTGAATGGCTTTCGAAAGCTGTGTACCAACGTACAGATTATCGGACGATCGCTTTGAAAGTGGTATTTTTCATCTGATATCCTCATTGTGTGTACAAGGCTTTACACGGTGTTAATTCCTCCAGAAACATTATACGATCTAATCACTAAGCCAAGATATAATAGCTGGAGCTAATGGGGATTCCCAATGCAAAGACACATTGTTCTTTGCTGAGTTTTATTAAAATGAGGAATTAAGTCTTTGTATGAAACACTGAAGGCATGAAATAAATAGACCCAGGGGTCCAGGGAAATAGCAGCAATGGAAATTGTCAATATTACATTTGTTGCTTTAGAGCAATTTGTATAAATAACCGGGCAGAACCATCACACGTGAAGTGGTTCCCTCTGTATCACATCCTCTCCAACAATGAGTAGGCTATGGAGATAGAGGCCATTCATGACAGGGAACGGGTGTAAACAGTGCAAAATAATTATGACCGATTTTTTTTTGCCATTTGTGCAGTCACATTCCGTTAGAAAATGGTCACCTAAGAAGTCTTCATTGAATGTTTTTTTTTTTTTTTTTTTTTTTTTTTTAACTCATCTCCTGTTCTACATTTCTCATAACCATCTATACAGGAGTCAGTGATGACCATGACAGATAGTGAGAGTGAATCTCCCTAGAAGGGACACAAACAGCAATAAAAACCATGATAGAAGTTATTAAACCTTCACATTTGATGCAAAACTAACAGAAAAAAGGCTGGCTTTATATACACTTGAATGTGCACTAAAGCATTCATTTTTAAACCTATTTTAATGCAAATTACACATTTGGTTCCAGTTTTAAACTGTAGCTTTGCAAAAACACAAAACTGAATGTTTTCCAGGTCCTGGAAGGTGCAGTAAAAGCAAAACCATCTTTTAGCACTGCAAGTTAGGAAACAGAGCCGCTGCATGCCATAAGCAAGTATTGATGGCTACCCCATGAATATATACATTTACAAACCAGTGTTTTTGACATGCATTGATAACATTTATAGCCCGATTCATTTTTTATAAAAAATACTCTATGGATAAAGCAGTTTTACCTTTCTATAAATAAACATTTCAGAACAAAATGGTTTGCTGGCTGTATTTCACTTAGAAGTAGATTAAAAAAAGTGTTGCATTCCCAATTTTATTTTGAGGTACAATAGGTCACAAATGTTCCCATAGACAGTATCCAATCACATTTGACATTTACCAGTTTTTTGCCCCTTCTTAATTCCTTCTGGATATCATCTATGGAGAACCCACCAAGGTTTTCACTGACAGACTGAGTAGATACAAGTGCTGATGAAAACAGCTGAGGAAGGGAAAAAAAAATAAAAAATTGGTATGAATTAGAGTGACTTCTCTGTATGAAACAATAAAACAAAATTGAATGAACAGATGTGTCTACACATACTTACTATTGAAAAACGCAATTTCAAAATATAATCTAACTCCCAAACAAAAACTTAGGATGAGATATTTGGTCAAACATACATTTCAGGTAATTGTAAATGCTCAAGTTTTTTTCACCTTCATGCATTCTAAAACCTTCTGTGGTAAGCAGCACCCCAGCATCCCTAAAATTTACCTGAGCCCCATCCCAATCCAGCGATGTGCACGGAAGCCTTGGCTCTCCTGGGTCTCTCCCTTTTCATTTGTAAAGAACAGCAGCAGCTATTGGCTCCCGCTTCTTTCAATCACAGCCAGTGAGCCAATGAGGAGAGAGTGGGAGTGGGGGTCAAGCAACACTCCATGTGTAAATAGACAGAGCAGTGGCTCAGAAGCGAGCCAATGCTATTCCGAATATAGGGCTACTATTGTAATCAGAGTGCCATAAAACCAGCACAAATGGAATGAAAGGATCACGATAATTGAGAGAACCTTTCGAAAGAAACTGAGCTTAGGCCTGAATTTTCATTCCGAAGTACAAGCATGTTCATGAAAGATCTCAAATTTGTCTGTTAATGTCTGTTCCCTTTGGGCAAACTCTTTTCCATCCCTGTCCATGTGATAGTGCCAAAACAGGAAGCAAGGAAAGCTTTCAACAGTGATGACAACAGCAATCAATATAAAATTAGCAGAGTGGGTAAAGTTGGGAATCTTTTAGGTTTTGACTGTGTCTTCATTTGAAATATTTCCTCTTATAGGTGGCGCGTCAGAACAGAAGGGTAAACCTCTCAGGAGACATAACGACATCTCTCTAACCAAACCAAAAAAAATATAGGTTTTGGTTGGCATTAGGCTGTCATGTACTTTTAACATCAAAGTATCAAAAATACTATCAGATTCACACAGTCAAGAACTGAGGAATGGTTTGCGGCAACTGTCAGGGCACATATGGTGTGAACAAGACATAAGACTTCAGCTTGATAGTCATGGATGAAAGGTTACATTTTTTATTTTTAAAGTGTTTAAAGTATGTAGAACCAAAAATGTTTTTCTAGTTTTGGATAGTGGAGGAGGATTAGAACCGCTACTAATTTTTTGCCACTTTCCAGCAGTCTGCATTCGAGTGCTTTACCCTCAATTCCTGTCTTGCTGACAAGGATTCAATTAGACAAGCGAGGTAGAATTTGCAACAGTGTTGCATAAAGAAAGAAAAAAAAAAAAAAAAAAAAAGAAAAACTGACACAGGTTCTAGCATTCCCACTAAAGAAATACATTTTTCTGTTTTAACAGAGCTCCCTTCACTTGCTGTCTGGTATAGTGTTGTCTGCAGGGCAGAAAGCAAAGTTAAGGTGTTACTATACCCACAACAGTAAAATCAGCCTGTATATGCAGTAAAGCATGCTTCTTATAAAGGGTCCAAAGGGTCAGGGGTTATGTAATCGCATAGGGAAGAGAAAGGAGAATGAAAACTCCTCCTACACTAACAGTAGTCACAAGATTTCTCTAACTGCATATGTGAAAAGATATTTAGCAGTTTATATTTACTAAAATAATTTCATTTCCATGTTTTGTGTACTGTGGTAGACCAGATATAGTGAATGCAGGGTCCTGGGTTTAGTAACACTAATGGATTCCTGAATAGGAGTAAAAAAAAAAAAAAAAAAAAAAAACTAAAAAAAAAGAAAAAAGGGTTGTAATCCTTTCCCAATCTTTCCAGCTGGAAAAAACAAAACAAAACAAAACAAAAAAAAACACCAACAACACACGTTTGGTGTGTTGTTGGTGTAACATACACCAACTTCTACTATGTTCCAGTTTCAGACTGCCCAACAGCAACAGACAACAGAGCCCCTTTGAGTTACGTAAACATAGTATTTGATGCTATAGTGCACTCAGAAGCTAGGATACAATCTGCAAGGTTAGGCAGTTGCAAAGAAGGCAAGAGTCAAGACTTCAGATGACCTTGCATTCCCTGACAAGTTGAAGAAACAAAAACTAATTAAGGTGTTAGATCTACAGTAGATTTTCATAAGCACACCCTAATCACTTTGAATTAAACATTGACATTCTTGCAAAAACTCAATAAAAACACACTGATCCATGCAAGGTTTCATTGACATAAGAGCACAACCTGTGTCTCTCCAGCCATCCTTATTTTGACAGTCTGACTGCATAGAACACATGCCCTTCCCTGGACTCAAACACAACCCTCTGTACTGAAAAAAGGACTCCATGTGCCTATATGAATGAGGCCTACAACAGTACAACTCTTATAATTAAAAAATATATATAATAATGACCTAAAAAGGTGTACTTGTGCTACAAACATTTACCTGGAAGGAACCATAGGGGACCACATACATCTTTATTAGAGTGCAACTATGCGCAAGATAATAAGAACATTTATACTGCAGTCATATACCAGCGCCCCCCCCCCCCCCGTAAACTTGTGTTATTAACCATTTATCCTGCCAGTTACACCTAAACCTTCTACAGAAACTCAGAAGCTCTAAATGTAGTGTGATGCTGATGTGAAAGACTTCATCTGCAAAGTAAATGCTTGGCTCCAGCCGCAATTAATCTCAACACAGAGGTATGGTAGGTAGCTCCAAAGCATCCTCTCTCAACCAAGGTAACATGGCTTCCTGAGGTTTCTTCAGGCGTGCCTTGGCAAAATGTCTCAAAAATTACCCAAAACGTGTATACAAGCCAGTGGGTGGAACGGCCCTACCTTTTAGTTACACACAGCCACAGGTTTTCATTGTGCTTCATTACGACCTTCTAGCTGCCGAAATCCTGACCACCAATATCATCAGTTGATAAGGAGGTTGGCAGCTGCCTGCACAGCATCCTATTTTGACCCTCCCCTGCCCCTCTCCATCAGTGCTGGGGTCACATTAGCTCAGTGATGGAGAAAAACGGAGGGAGAAGAGAAACACCGGAATACTAGTCAGTACCAGTGTGCAAGTGTATTTACTTTGGAAGAATAAATCACCCCTAATGTTGGGTGTCCTACATGTGTGGATGTTGCTGCGTTATATAAACCTATTAGAATAGTTTCTCACATTTTAGAATAGGGTACCTCAAGACTGTCCATAATTTTAAAGGGTGCCTCAGGACTGTCCATAATTTTAAAGGGTGCCTTTACTGAAAAAAGGTTGAAAAACACTGCTCTAGAGACGAATGATATCCACAAGCAACGTCAATTACCAGCATTTGTATCCTGGTGCCAGCTTACTAGATCATTGCTCAGTATAGATTCACCTATAGTTTACTACACATGAACATTTCAAGGTACTTAAGTGGACAATATGGTAGCTGGAAATGTATCAAGTTTGGCCATATGTGCTTCTAAGAGCCAGCCAAATGACCAAGCTAAATATCTAAATCATGAAGACCAGTGTATCCTCAGGTTTCATACAGTGGCAGATGAAGTTTTCATATTAATGATTCTTCCTTTCAGCATCTAGTCACAAGTGGGCCAACTACAGTTAAAATAAAATAGAACATTGTCTTTATTTGCTAAAATACACCATATAGCAACACCTTTACCTGAAAGAGTAGATACTAACCAAGCATCTGTGATGAGCTGCCACCTTCTGGTTGCTGGAAACCAGCAACTGTCCACACTCTTTCTCCCTGTTGGACCTGCAGAAACCACATTTTCGCTGCCGTAAGGATCCTTTCTTCTGTGCAGCAGAGGCAGACATGATTTGCTGCTTGCCAACTTTGTTTCAGACTGTAGAAAAAAAAAAAAAAAAAAAAAAAAAAAAAAAAGGAACAATTTTTAAAAACACTGCTTTTTTCAAGAGGGAATTAGGTATTCGCATAAAGGAAAGATCAACATCTATGGAGCTGTTATTTCAATACACATTCTCAGTTAGGAGACAGTGTATGAGGTTGAAATAGATGCAAATGTCAGACTTCAGCGGGATTCTGACCCTCAGAATCAGACTAAGAAAAAATAAAAGTTAAATGGACAAGAAGCCCAGTTGTAACTGACTTTAAAAGAGGAACTGAACGCCTGAAGCTGTGCCCAAAAAGGGCAGGCACAGGGCAAGAGAGTTGTCACCAGTATCGTCTGTGATCTTCATGCAGTTGACTTTTAGCAATTACTGACTTGCATCATGGCGCCTGGGTTCACACACTGCCTCCCATAGACTGCAGTGCAAAACTCCCTCCACTTACTTCAGTTAATAGCAATCTTATATGAACACTTACACTATATTGCCAAAAGTATTGGGACACCCCTCCAAATCATTGGATTCAAGTATTCCAATCACCTCCATGGCCACAGGTGTATAAAATCAAGCACCTAGGCATGCAGACGGCTTCTACAAATGTTTGTGAAAGAACGGGTCGCTCTCAGAAGCTCAGTGAATTCAAGTGTGGTACCATGATAGGCTGCCACCTGTGCAATACGTCCATCCATGAAATTTCCCTGCTAAATATTCCACGGTCAACTGTTAAGAGTTATAACAAATTGGATGTTACAGCAACTCAGCCACAAAGAGGTAGGCCACGTAAAATGACAGAGTAGGGTCAGCACATGCTGAAGAACACAGTGCGCAGAAGTCGCCAACTGTCTGCAGAGTCAAAGACCTCCAAACATGTGACCTTCAGATTAGCACAACAGTGCAGAGAGCTTCATGGAATGGGTTTTCATGGCCAAGCAGCTGCATCCAAGCCTTACATCACCAAGTGCAATGCAAAGTGTCAGATGCAGTGGTGTAAAGCAAGCTGCCACTGGACTCTAGAGCAGTGGAGACTTGTTCTCTGGAGTGACCAATCACGCTTCTCTGTCTGGCAAACCGATGGATGCGTTTAATGGTTGCCAGGAGAACTGTACTTGCCTGACTTCATTGTGCTAAGTGTAAAGTTTGGTGGAGGGGGAAATTATGGCGTGGGGTTGTTTTTCAGGGGTTGGGCTTGACCCCTTAGTTACAGTGAAAGGAACTCTTAAAGCGTCGACATACCAAGCCATATTGGACAATTTCATGCTCCCAACTTTGTGGTAACAGTTTGAGGATGGCCCCTTCCTCTTTCAACATGACTGCGCACCAGTGCACAAAGCAAGGTCCATAAAGACATGGATGAGTGAGTTTGGGATGGAGGAACTTGACTGGCCTACACAGAGTCCTGACCTCAACCAGATAGAACATATTTGGGATGAATTATAGCAGAGACTGCGAGCCAGGCCTTCTCGTCCGACATCAGTGCCTGACCTCACAAATGTGTTTCTGGAAGAATGGTCAAACATTTTCATAGACACTCCTAAACCTTGTGGACAGCCTTCCCAGAAGAATTGAACCTAGTATAGCTGCAATGGGTGGGCCAACTCAGTATTGAACCTACGGATTAGGACTGGGATGCCATTAAAAGTTAATGTGCGTGTAAAAGCAGGCATCCCAATACTTTTGGCAATATAGTGCATCTACGCATGCTACCCTACTCTATCACTTGCGAGTCTGGAATGCACTGCTACAAACTTGCACAGGACCCTTTTTGTAATGGTACTCAAACATGCAATGCATGTGGATTGCATTTGAGTGAGCCACCTCAATAGGAACACAATATCTAGCCTGTCATATGAACCTGAGTTTGAAAACACATCTAGAATCACATATATGTGAACCAGGGTGGCTCCATTCACACCTGAGTGTTTTGGGATCAGGGCAGCATCACTGATCACAAAACACAGGTTCAGGTGCCAGTTACTTTCAATAGCACCTAAAACGTGGTGCGGTTTTGCTGCGATTGTCGCAGGGCAAATTGCATTATGTGAAGCTTGTCGCCAAAACATTGCTTTGTCCCGGGCACTGACATCCCATGCTTCACAAAACAAAAGAAAAACAAAAAAAAATGGCTCCTAATTTTTCTTAGCTGGCTCCTAGATTCAAAGCAAATTTGTCAAGCCCTGAGCTATAAAGCTGCAGGCACAGGATTATCTAGACTCCCTCAGAAAACAAGCAAGCACAATCCTATTTTTCAGGAGCAACGCCAGACAAACATTAACATTTTCAAATGCTTCCTATAACACAAATCTTCATCTTTCAAATTCAGGTCCGCTTCAAATGCCTACTAATTTACACTCTGTCAACACCACCCACACTCCTAAAATATCTACAGTAAGAATCCCCCATTCGCACTAAGTCATTAGAGTTTTTTTTTTTTTCTTAGTGTGACATGCCATACAGATTTTTCTTTGGATTGCGCATTTTGGCCCCATAGACTTATTAGGTAAGTTTCAGGCGCTGAACTGCAGGCACCCGAATGCTCAAAAGAGAAGTCTATGCGAAGGCAAAGCCAACTAGAAGCAAGTCAAACTCTGCTCATTAGAAGATCAGCTGCAGGTCCAATATGTTTTTCAATGAATTCTGAATAACCTTAAGCGTGTCAAACTGTCAAAGCAGCAACACAGACAGGTCCTTAAAGTATAACACAAGCCAGGCTGTGTGTGTCCAGAGCCACCCACCTCACAGGATTTGACTCCAGCTGATACCCGAATCTCCTGTGAAACCAGGAAGTGAAAGGAGAAGACCTGCAGCTGTACAGCGCTGGATCAATCAGAAGAGACAGGTAAAATGTGTTTTTGGGGGTAGAAAAGGTAGACAAACTTTTTTTTTTCCTTGTGCGGGCAATGCAGAAAAAAAAAAAAAAAAAAAAAAAAACGACTTTAGAACCACTGGTCAAGTGTGCCCCATCTATGGCACATATACACCTATGTAATTTCTTGCTGCTCAGTAGTGGTCAGTGTGCCCCCCCTTTCATTGGTGGTCAGTGAGAGCAGTGTTACTCAAAGGATTGCAGAAGTACTCAAAGAGAAAGGAAGATGATTCTGGAGGATTAGAGACAGAGAAGGAAGTGGCAGGCACTCTAATGCAAACTATGGTACGGTTTACATTTGTGATTGTCGTGATGGACATATCCTAGTGACCATTTTATGCTCCCTCGTGCAGATTTTTCTGTTTAAAAATGTGGGCAGCATTTAGGCTTTAAAGTTAAGACAAAAAAAATTAAATAAATATTATATATATATATATATATATATATATATATATATATATATATATATATATATATATATATATATATATATATATATATATATATATATATATATATATAAAAAAAAAAAAAAAAAAAAAAAAATGTATCTCTCTAGTACGTGCACCACTTCCGTATGTTTCATCCTTTTAAACATGCTGCAAGTACAGGAAAACAATGAGATAATGTGTCAAATACAGTGTATATTCTACTTTCCTCCTTAACATAACAGTAATTTTGCATCTGAATTTCAAAACATGTGGTGACAGCCCTGCCTACTTCTGATGGATTACAAGAACGCAGACCTCTCTTCCTCTCATCTACCCCTCCTCACCTCCATAAACCCTCCTTGTTCATAGGACATCAGCCCATGACAGGTATTTTTGTACTGGAAATGATATAACAAAACACTTCCAATTGTATATTTAGCAGACTAAAAGGGAGCAAATAAGAGACGTTCATTGTTGGGGTTTAAATACACTTTAAAGACCTACTTCACTTTCCCTGACCACCTCTTATTTTTGCTGGGTTATCCACAAAAAAAAAAAAAAAATACTCACACTCCCAGATAATCCAGCGGTGTTCTGTAGTGATCTGGCAATCTGCTACTGCACACTGGCTCCTGCGCTGCACCATAATGTCAGTGGCAGCTTGCTCTCTCTTCTAGGTTTTGGCAGCTAGCCCCTGATGATGCACCATGGTGCACGTTCTGTAGGGTACCTGAGGCCGCCTGGGATGTATGAATTTAGTATCCCAAGTGGTTGCAGGCAACTGAATATGTCATCTCACCTAGGCAAGAATACAGGAAATGGAGGAAAAGAAAAACTGGGATCAGCAAAAAAAAAAACAAAAAAACACCCCACACAAGCTACCCATTAGTATACCTCCCCCCTATACAAAACAATACAATTCTGGAAACTCTTACCATTTAGGAGAAACGTCTAAATTAATTTTCATGACCTCTTCACTAGAATTCAAAAGATAACATCTGCTCTGCCAAGGAGCAGGTGTAACAAAAAGGGGTTACATCATGTCCTCTCCTCACTCTGCATTAAAAGGAAACTACCGTTCCCATCAACGACAAGGAATTGTAGTGAATGTGGGTGGGTACACTAGGCCTGTAAATGTTGAATGTGTCTGAGAGTCTCAGTCCGCCCACCTTTGCAAGTGGGGCTGATATAAATTGCTGCTTCCTGGAGAAAGAACTACAGAAGTGATGTGCCAAGACCAGTGGCTGGGGGAATAGGAGGCACAACAGTCTCCCTTCTTACAAACAGGAAACCAAAGAGAAATAATGGTTTGAATTGAATATAAACAGGCTATTTCAGAGCAACTACTGAGTGAACCTTAAGATGGTAGACCTATTCAGTGAAGGTAGGAAATCAGCAACAAGGACATGGAAAAAAAAATGTTTTTGCCCAGAGTTTTGTTTTTTAAACAAAAAAAAAAAACCAAAGTCTGAATGTTAAATAAGAAAAGGGCAGGAGTGATCGGACAGAAAGTGAGCGCGGAGGGTGCAGGTTTCACTTGGTTACTGGAGCCTGATATCAAGGCTAGGCTCTGCTGGCTTCCATGCCTCATCCAATGACACTTCCAACAAGAACTCTCGTCACACCAGGGAATGGATATTTGTGGGACTTAAAGAGAAACTAAATGTATAAAGTTAGAAGCTGTCAACAGGCAGGCTTTTCATCGCAGGAGAAACATGCAATGTCTCTTCTGCCATAAAGTACACTTTAGTTTACATTTCAGGATCCCGCTAGTGTGCCAGGATGACTGCACCCCTGTGCATGCATGGGAGTGATGTCATCCTGTTCCAGCCTATCAAAGCAGCCAAACACTGGCACCTGGAGGAAGCCAGGGAGAAGATACCGATGCCAGTGAGGGGCCTCGCGGACTTTTCACTGTTGGAATGGAAGTATGTGTACTTCTAGCTCTGCTTTAAGCTGACCATACACAGAGCGAAGTTTGGTCAGTCCCTGATGAACCGGAGGAAATTCACTCAGTGGGGGGACCTGTCAGCTGCCTCTCACCTTACATCCCTGGAATGAAATGGCAGGGAAGGAACCGGTCAGCCGAACAGCTGTGGCATCTAATCAGATGCAGGTACTGGTTGGGTATTTAGACAGCTAGTGAGGCCAGCTATCAGAATAAAATGTCTGCAGCGGGAGATCCCTCCATCCATGTGCAGGATGAGGAATCTGTTAGAGGTTTTCTATAGGAATCTATGGGCATCTTCAGCCCTGACATCAGAAGCCAGTCTATGGACTCATGTAGGTGGACACGGTTTTTAAACGCCACCTTTAGCATCACAAGACAGTGCGGTCTAAAAGGAAAGGTTTCACCGTCCTTACCAGCAATGCAGACACACCTCCATCGGGCACACTGCATCCCAACCAATACATGGCAAGGTGGGCCCCAGATCTGTCACCCTTTCTGCATTATCTCAAGAAATGAGAATCTGTAATGTTGTGATGGGCGGGTGCAGGTCATACACAGGACACAAACCTAGTCTACATCCAACAGGATGGTTCTCTCATACACCTGGCGGTGTCCCCCAGGGCCTGAAACATGTCAGGCTGCCGGCACACTGCTCTCTGAGGACAATTTGTGGAGGAGAACATACAGCTCTCATGTAATCACTCCAGAAGTGGTCATCAATGATTCCCTGGAAAACAATTCTAGAAGCGTTCAGAGGTATATCCTGTCACAGCCTGGACTCCCCCCTAAACCCCCCACACTGTGCTCGCACTGTCCCGGCCCCCTCATTCATCACCATCCCCCGCGGCTCCATTCACTACAATGGGCTCCTGCGGGAGGTTCAGGCTGCTCGGCCTCCCGCGCCTTTATAAGAGGCGGAGCCAGGGGGCCCCTCATACTGCGCCCCGCGGAACTCACGCTGGGGCCCTTTCCTTGGCAGCACTCACCCGCAGCCCCCGCTTCCCTCCTGGCGCCGCCGCAGCCGCTGTCACTCTTCTTCCACAAACACAGCCGTAATCTCTAATGTTTGTTTCCTTTCATTCCACTACGTACGGCGCGTTGACGTCACGTCAGCGGCGGGAAGCGCCGTCACCCGCCCCCTGAACCACGCCACGTGTTAACCCCTGGAGGCCCGCGGGCGGCCTGAAGAATGTGACAGCAATGGCTGCTGCCTGAGTGTACGGCGAGCCCAGTGTACAGGGAAGGGGCGGAGAGGAGGAGTGTGGGAGTACGGAGAGATCCGCATCTTCTGTGATCGCATTCCATCGTAGTGGATTGCAGCCAATAGGAATTCAAGGATTCTGGGACCTTTCCATGCAGATAAAGATGTGTAAAGCTGACTCAGGGCCCATTCACACCAGTGGCTGTATGTTATGCACCAAACACTTGTGCCCCGGACACACGATAAGAAAATCGTACATAAAATTTAGCAGAACCACTGATGGAACGATTGTCTCTTCGTTGATGAGCAGGATGTTTTAACCGATAACAATATTGTGAACGAACAACAGTGAATAATATCGCTTCGCATATCAACAACCGATTTTCTATGCGTTGGCATGACGGTCGTGCAAAAAAAAATGATCAAGCGCTATCACGCATGAGTGGAAACAGAAGATGACCCGGATGTTTATATCCAAGGAATCTTCGTAAACACGAACGAAAAAGCCAAATGTTAAAAGTAGATTGTCCTAATGAGATAACCCAGAATTGTGCAGATTATATTTTATGTATCACTATTTATGTATATAGGTAATGTAATAAATATACCCATTGCTGGTAATTGTGTATATCGCTTGTTCTGGCCAGAGGGGCGTGGCTACAAGGTCACACGCACACTGCATCACTTCCACTTGTACGGAAGACGTCAACACTATGTATTGCCCCGATGAACGATTTTTTTAGATTGGTTAACGTGGGCCTTGATTTCAACCAACAAACGAACGCCTCATTTTCTAATCGTGTATTCCCACTTTTACGTTCTGGAAGGCTTCGTGACCAGGGAATGTTTTGCTATTCAGCACTGTGCTGCTTTAGGCTGCCTATCCATTTTTCTTCTGCTTTTGTGTTAAAAAAAGTGTAAGAAAAACTTGTGACCATGTAATCCTATTGAACTCTTCACAACATGGACCTGATGAGGCTCCGAAGTGTTTTTAAAAATCTTTCTTGTTGCATTTTTGGTGCGGTAAAAAAACACACCGCAACAGTAATTTGGAAAGTTGATTGATCAGCACCAGGTATAGCATAGCCTACATTCCGCAGGACAGGAGGGTAGGAGAAAATTGGTGGGAAAAAAGGTTTGGGCTTTGGACAAACAGAAGAAATCTGGGCACATTTTTTTACTTTCTCATGCAGTGGGGCTGTACTTACCTAATCCATCGCTCCTCAGAGCACAGGACCGGTCCACACTGCCCCCCCCCCCTCATTCTTGATGTCATCACACCCATAGACCAGCTCCAGATATGAGGACAGCAGGAACAGTCCACTCCTGGATGTGGGGGAGTGCGGTTTTCCTGGAGGATCGGCGGAATGGCTAAGAATAATGTAAACCTGAGCCCCCTAGGCCTAAACAAAAGGAGCCCTTAAAGTGTTACTAAACCCACAACAGGAAAATCAGTCTGTATGTGCAGTAAAGCATGCTTGTTATGTTCACTGTGGAACCTAAGGGGTTACTCCTCTGCAATGTGCAAAAAGGCTGTTTGATCCTTTCTTCTCTGATCCTCCCCTTCTTCCAGCGTCCCCCTTTTATCTCCCCTCCTCTTGTTGATACAGACTGAATCCATAGTCACATGCACATGCTCAGTTTGGTGTGTATTGCTAGAGAGGTTTTTTTCTTTCTTCTTGGGAGAGTGCATGTGATCAGAACAGGGCCAATCAGCACTGTCCAGACAAAGGTCAGGGTTCTACATCCTCCTAGAGCTGAAAGAAAATGCCTCCTACAAGCTTTAACCAGTGCTCTGCTGAAGTCACAAGACTGCTATATACTGCTGATGAGAAAAGGTATGTAGCAGTTTATAATTACTAAAATAATTGCATTTCCATGTTCTGTGGGAGACCAGATATAGTGAATGCAGGGTCTGGGGTTTAGTAACACTTTAACCTATGCAGTGCAGGGCACATCCCCACTGCATGGGAAAATAAAAGTTTTAACTGGAGTTCTGCTTTAAAGCGGAACTAATCATCATACTAATCTCTCTAACAAGCTGAGGTCAGCAAGGGATCCCTCCCAGGCACTGTTCTTCTGTCATCTTCATTGGCTGGCATGGCATGACATAATCCCAGCACACAGGGACCGTGCCAGTGATGTAAGCTGAGCTGCACATATGTTGCTCAGTTTAAATGCCGTAGAAAACTACGAGCAGGCAGGTGGGAAATTTGATTTTTTTTTCAGAAGAGATATTTCATGTCTTTTCTTCAATTAACAGCCTGCCCACATACAGGTTTTAGCAAAATGCCTTCAGTTCCGCTGTAAGGAATGTAGACTAGGCCACTTCTGGTGCTAATCAATGCCAAAAACTTCCCAAACTATTATTGCAGGGGCTTTAGATACACATTGAGGCTAGGTTCGTACCTGTGCAGTTTGCGTTTGATCCGTTTCTACGTTGCATTTTGAACACGCGTTTTGCTTTTTTTTTTTCTTGTTGCTAGGCAGATTAAAAAGCATAAAAAACGCTTTTCTGCAGCGTCTCCATTGAAGCCTTTAGAACCAAAAACTCAACATTTTGTGTTGAAAAAAGTCACTGACCCTTTCCAAAAAACTCACCGGGTGAAAACGCAGAGATGTGAAGGTGTCCCATAGGAAATCATGTTAACACCCCAGCCGCACTGGGAGCGATTTGCATGCCATGCAACTTGCCAATCGTATGCCAAGTCGCACCCTGTTGTCCACAATTACAGTGGACTTGGTCGGAGCCGCACTGATTTATAAAGTAGTACTTGTACTACTTTTGGTGCGATTTGCATGGACATCTGTCAGATGTTGCACAAATCACACCTCAAATTGGCATGTCCCAACTTTGAAATTGTGCGACTTCACTGTAAGTCGCACGATTTCAAAGTCGGGCTTGATGTGACCGGGGTGTAAATAGACTGTACTGCATTTCTGCAAAATGCTGCAGGAAACGCTTAGGTGTGAACCTAGACTGAGGGAGATTTACTAATAATGGTGGACACAGAATCTGGTGCAGCTGTGCATAGTAACCAATCAGCTTCCAGGTTTTATTTTCAAAGCTTAATTGAACAAGCTGAAGTTAGAAGCTGATTGGTTACTATGCACAGCTGCCCCAGATTCTGTGTGCTCCAGTTTTAGTGAATCTCCACCTTTCTGTTTTGGTGACGACTGTATAATTTTGTATTTTTCGTGACTTTTTGTCCTGCTAACAATGGGCCCCAGAAAAACTAGAGGGGGTGAATCTCCCCAATGGTACACAGGCAGCACTGAAACCTGATAGAGTTTCCAACTATTCTATACTCCTCCCAAAACTCATAAATGTTTTGGCTTTGCATACTCTCTATGAGGTTGATTTATTAAAGGTAAATACTGTAGGCTGTTCACTATTCAAAGAAAGTTGCACTTTGCAAGGGAATTTTTTCCAGACTTATGCAGGTCATAGACAGGGAGAAAACCGGCCGTTTTTTTTCTAGAAAAACGAAAAATCAGTTGTTCAATCAGCCGACGTTACCACCATTGGTAAAAAAAAAGTCCGCTGATTTTCGTCTCGTCTACGGCCGGCAATTAATATATTAGCGGTGTCCCTGCAGAGAGCTCCGCTATATTTGACATTTAAAAGAAGAAATAGAATATGAATAATAAGAAAAAGTTGCAACATTGTATCTATTTGTATCCATTTCGGATACAGACGTTTCTATTTGGATAAAAATAGATACAATGTTGCAACCCTTATACTTTTAAATGTCAAATATCATAGCAGAGCTCTCTGCAGGGACACCGCTAATAGATTTGACATCTCTAAGTATTGCGGTTGCAAACATTGTATCTATTTGTATGGATACAAATAGATACAGATGTTCTTCTTTTTCTTTGGTCAGGGCTCATGTGCATTTTTTTAATCGGGAAAAAGATTGTCTGATTTGCCCATCATTGCCGTGAAAATCGGCCGATGGGCAAAATCGGCCGATGGGCAAAATCGAATGTTTTTTCCCCCAACATGAACGATTAAAAAAAAGTGTCAAAATCAAGAAAACCGGCCGACCAATTCAGCCACTAACGATCCGAAAATCGGCCGATTATTTTTTTGGATGAATGTTTGGCCAGTTTTCTCCCCGTCTATGGCCTGAATATTGAAAATTTTTACTTTGCAAAAAATACTCAGTCACATGCATGAAAAAATACAAAAATAGATTTTTTGCTTGCACATGACTGGATGATGGAAGTCAGCAGAGATTCACCTAATTTACTGAGCTCTGGGGAAAATTCCCCTGCAAAATCAACAGTCTATTTGCCTTTAGTAAATCAAACAATATGTCTGTAAAAACAATTTTAAAAACCTGCAGAGAAAGTAGTATAATATCTTGCCTTGGATCTGCAGTGATTACCAAGATATCATTTTTTGTATCGAAGATCCTGCACAGCGTTAAAGTAACCCAGTAAGTGGCTAAAGTATGAGCATGCATAAAGTATACACATACATACTTCCGTTCCAACAGTGCAAAGTCCACGAGGCTCCTCACCTGCATCGGTATCTTTTACACGAGCTGGAAGGGGGTCCCCCCTCCTGCCACAACCTTTACCAGGCTCTCTCATGCGATCGGGGAGCCCAGCAAGGATGCGTCCGGCAGCATCCTGTTCCTGAGACACAGTGGGAAGAATGGATGTCGTTCCTCCCAATGTGTGATGTAAAAAACCAGAAGCGACGAGGATTTGGTCACTTCCGGTTTCGGGCTCAAGTAAACAAGCCATTTCTGGCTTCAACAAGTATTAGATCACACCAATCTTGGATATTCTGGAGGCCACAGGAGAGATTTAGGGTCTAATAGACCCCAGATCTCTCCAAAAAAGTAAACCTGTCATGCTTTTCACAAGGGGTGTTTACATTTCTTGCAATAACAGTGTTAAAAAATAAAGTTACAGTGTTAAAAAAAAATCAACTAAATAATAAAATTGAAAAAAAAAAATTAACGCGCCCTTGTTCCACAGTGAGGGAGAATGTCACCAGCACACCGAGGTTCACCAATATGGGTCTAAAAGTTTTAATGAACAATCACATAGTTCCAGCAAGGAAACGTTTCGGAGTCTCGCAGGACCCCTTTGTCAGGCATCTGACCTGGTATCACATGCCTAATGAAGGGGTCCTGCGAGACTCCGAAACGTTGTCTTGCTGGAACTATGTGATTGTTCATTAAAGGTTTTGGACCCATATTGGTGATCCTCGGTGTGCTGGTGACATTCTCCCTTATTGATTCAGTTCGGTTCCAGCTGACAGTCGCTGCAGCACCCACTTATACACACAGCCATTTCTAACACAGGAACGTGTGCGTTTGGATTGTACACTTGTATTCTTGTCCCACAGTGCTCATGCACAAAGGTGAACACATGCATGTGTAAATGGTCATCACACCCGACGTGAGGTATCTCCGCAAAGGTCTAAGCAAGAGAAATAATTCTAGTTCCTCTGTAACTCTAAACTGGTAACCAGTAAAGGCTTTTAAAGCATTGCCTATTGGAGATTTTTAGGTACCATAGATCGGAGCCGTTCCATGGGCATACACAATTTTAAAGCATACTATGCTTGGTATCTATTCACTCGGCGTAACATCATCTTCGGCCACATATATGTGAACCAGGGCTTACTACTGCTTTAAAGAGGACCTGCAGGGCCGGCTGCTATGGTTAGGATGACAGCCTTGTATATAACAGGTGTACCTCCTGCAGAGTTGACAGCCCTCACTGTCTTCCACTGATTTTTCTGGCATGCCTTGTTCCCTCTTGTGCCATTGAGTGATCAGTGATGTAACTCCTGAGAAAGTAGGCTGGAGTGAAACTGTTACACTGAATTACACATGACAAAGACAATGTACACCAAAAAAAAAACTGCTAGGATATGGTGCTACATATGTGATCAGTTATGACACCAGCCAATTGATGGTTTGACAGTTTGGCTGAGAACACAGGAAAATGTGACAGTTAACATTCTTGACATGCATTCTTGACATGGTCTTTTGAAACCATTAAATCGATTGGTTTAGTTCCCCTTTAAAGTTTACTCTCCTTTGTTCTTGATGTCTTGAATCTTTTGAATATTTGAGAACGAGATGAAAGAATAGACAAAAAAGCTAAAGTAGAGTAAGGTGCTAGACTTTATTTGATTAGAAAATAAACCAATATTGCATTCATATATGCTGCCAAAGGATAAGTTCACCTTTGGAGTATGTGACATGTTCCACCCGTTTTTAGGGTGAAGCATGTAACATGTTCCCATAGCTGCAGCGGCACCCGCTGCTGCCCCGCCCCCCCTCTGACAGACAGTGCAGGCAAATCTGTCAGATTTGAAAACAGTGTGGCTGCAAAAGGCTCCGCCCACATGACTGCGTCATTCATTCATTCACAGAATTCTGTGAATGAGTGCCTACAAGTTGGCTGTGGGCTTGTAGATTTCATTGAACTACCAGGACACTGTGGAGTGCCGTGGTAGTTCACTGAAGTTTCCTGTCAGAATATCTGCTTGACTGTACATCCCGTACTGCAAGTAGTTATTCTGACAGGTCTGCAGGAGACCTGCATGGCATCAGTGATCTACTGATTGCTGGTGCAATGCTTTCCAGGCTCCTTTGGACAAAAATAATAAATGCACATTTTTTTACCTACAAAAAAATGTGCATTTATTATTTTTGTCTAAAAGGTGAACTTCTCCTTTAATCTACCTTTAATCTTTACCTACTTCTTCACTATATTTTTTCTACAGTTTTGCAAAACATTTTTTACATTTTCAATTAACGTTTTTGTAAAATTGCAAGAATAAAAATAGATAAAATTTACAAAACACCTTTATTTCACCTGTAAATAAATCTGCAATGCATTGTGCCAGAAACATAACTGTTGTATAATTACAAACAGGTTACCGAATACATATACGCACTCATAAGGCACATCTGTGTGGAGGAACCTCCTTCTGTTGAGAATGGTGATTGCTGTACTGTGAGCTGAAGAAAAAGTACTAAGGCAGCACTTCTGAGAGTAGAAGCAGGCTCTGGTGAAGAAGAAAGTAAGAAGGCACAGTAATATACAGCAATTTAACACTCACAAGATAGTGAAGTTTAATAGGCTCATCAATTGTCTTTCCTTTCATGGCATCTGTTGCTATTTCTCCTCTCTGTTGCCGACAAGCAACTGCAGGGGGAAGTGGAAGTGCAGGCCAAGATGGCCACCATAGCGTCAGGACCACCAGCGTGCATGACGGAATGATGTCACAAAAGGGGCAGTGATGAGTTTCGGAGCATGCGTGAATGGCTCCTTCATCAAGACCGGCCATACATGGGTCAAAATTCGACCAATTTTTCATCCGAAAATCAGACCTAAGAATAATCGGCCGATTTTCGCTCTGTCAATGGCACCGGCCAATTTTTGTGGTTCCTCCCCTTTTTTGGTGATCCGGTATGTTGGAAAATTCATGAAAAACAACCGATTTTCAACTCAATGATGGTCAAATTGTGCGATCGGTTTTCCGAAAAGAATATGCGTATGAGCCGTGACCTGGAAGGAACAGAAGCTTCGCCTGTTATATGGGGTGAACTTTATGACCTGGTCGGCCGATTTTCAAAATCATTGATGGCACCATCGGATTACTGAGCGAACGTTTTAGATTTTCGGGCAAAAAATCGTTCAGAATTCGACCCATGTATGGCCTGCATAAGCCTTGCATTGGTGAGCAAACTTAAATAGGAGAAGGGGGCTGGACAGCGCAGGAAAGAAGGCGGAGGTAGGCGTTGATTATAGCAAGGAGATGGACAGTGACAGTGCGTGTTAATACACCAAGCTACCTGGTAACAAATAGACTGACATATGTAATGCTAAAAATCTATGCACAATACATTTTACTACAGTTGCAAGAAAAAGTATGTGAACCCCTTGGGATTACGTGGAGTTTTGCATGAATTGGGCATAAAATGTGCTCTGAACGTCATCTAAGTCACAACAATAGAAGAACACAGTCTGCTGAACATAATACTACACAAACATTAGATGCTGCCATGGTTTAATTGCACATAACATGTAAACATTCACAGTGCAGGGAGGAAAAAGTATGTGAGGCCCTAGCTTAATGTCTTCTCCCAGAGCTAATTGCAGCCAGGAGTGAGCCAACCTTGACTCCAATCAGTGTGATGATATTGGATGTGTTGCTGACAGCTGTCCTGCCCTTAAAAAACACACACCTGTTTTGGGTTTACTGGTTTCAAGAAGCACTGTCTGATGTGAACCATGCCTCGCAGAAAAGAGCTCTCAGAAGACCTACGATCAAGAATTGTTGACTTGCATGAAGCTGGAAAGGGTACAAAAGTATCTCCAAAAGCCTTGATGTTCATGTGTCCACAGTAAGACAGACTGTCTACAAATGGAGAAAGTTTAGCACTGTTGCTACTCTCCCTAGGCATGGTCGTCCTGTAAAAATGACTGCAAGAGCACAGCACAGAATGCTGCATAAGGTAAAGAAGAATCCCAGAGTGTCAGCTACAGACCTACAGAAATCTCTGGCACATGCTAACATTTTTGTTGACACATCTACAATAAGGAAAACATTAAACAAGAATGGAGTACATGGGAGGACACCACAGAGGAAGCCATTGCTGTCCAAAAAGAATATTGCAGCACGTTTGAAGTTTGAAAAAGAGCACCTGGATGTTCCACAGCACTACTGGCAAAATATACTGTGGACAGATGAAACCAAGATTGAGTTGTTTGGGAAGAACACACAACACTATGTGTGGAGAAAAAAAGGCCCAGCACACCAACATCAAAACCTCATCCCCACTGTAGAACATGGCGGAGGGAGCATCATGGTTTGGGGCTGCTTTGCTGCCTCGGGGCCTGGATGGATTGTTGTCATTGATGGAAAAAAGAATTCCAAAGTTTATCAAGACATTTTGCAGGAAAACGTACGACCATCTGTCTGCCAACTGAAGCTCCGCAGAGGATGGGTGATACAACAGGACAGTGACCCAAAGCATACAAGTAATTCAACAAAACAATGGCTGCAACAGCACAGAATACGCCTTCTGGAGTGGCCCAGTCAGAGTCCTGACCTCAACCCGATTGAAATGCTGTGGCATGACCTTAAGAGAGCGATTCACACCAGACACCCCAAGAATATTGCTACTGTTAGGAATGGACTGGCCAGCAATGGTGGGACTCACCTGCCTTTTGATCTGCAGTACCAGGGCTGGCCAGCGGGTGCTCCCAGCAATCAGAGACTCAACCTTTCAGCCAGCTAACACCTGGAACAGATGATACTGGTGTATTTAAGGGATGGCCAGACTTGCAGACTCTGCCTTGGTGTTGTGTTTGTCCTGGGCCCTGTATCTGTCCTGCATCCGGTTTCTGTTCCTTTGCTGACTTCTCCTGCTCTGATCCTGGCTTGTGACCCTGACCATCCCTCTGTCTGACCCTCTGTACTACGCTGCTTGCTACCTGTTCTGATCCCTGGCTTGTGACCCGGACCATCCCTCTGCCTGACCCTCTGTACTATGCTGCTTGCTACCTGCTGAACCTGGCCTGTGACCCCGACCATTCTCCGCTTGCTCCCCCTGTACCTACCTGCCCAATTGATATTGACCCGGCCTGCCTGACGACGCTTGCTTGTATATACTGTTATTTGTGGGTGGTTTGGTTTGGTTTGTTTGCACCGTATTATGTTTTAGTATTGCACTGCGTTTATGTTTGTACTGTTAGTGTTAATAAATTATATTGTTTATAACATATCTGAGGTCTGCGTTTCCCTGCTTCAGTCACACACCTCTGGTCATACCTGGGAGCCCTGACAGCTACACTGAAACAGTTTTGTGAAGAGGAGTGGTCCAAAATTACTCCGGATCGTTGTGCAGGTCTGATCTGCAACTACAGGAAACGTTTGGTTGAGGTTATTGCTGCCAAAGGAGGGTCAACCAGTTATTAAGTCCAAAGGTTCACATACTTTTTCCTCCCTGCACTGTGAATGTTTACATGTTATGTGCAATTAAACCATGGCAACATCTAATGTTTGTGTAGTATTATGTTCAGCAGACTGTGTTCTTCTATTGTTGTGACTTAGATGACGTTCAGAGCACATTTTATGCCCAATTCATGCAAAACTCCACGTAATCCCAAGGGGTTCACATACTTTTTATTGCAACTGTAGTTAGAGTAAAGAGAATACATTTTATTAGAGTAACTCCATTTGCTTTACAGCTACTGTACAGTATATCTGGTTAAATTAAAAAAACTTAGTTTTTTTTTAATTTGCCATACAAATATATAGAACAAAAAGGAAGACAATGCCACCAAAATACCTGGTACCCTCCCTCTGAACAAAAATCTAACATCACTTTGGTATCATAATTATAGGCCCATGACTGAAATGTAGAAAATACTTAAGGGCCACACAGTATATGCGCATGGGTAAAGTGGGTAAACGATAAGTTCACCTCTCTGGACTTTACGTGTTAAACCCATATTTAGGGAGCAACATGTAACATGTTCAGCATCAGAACCACTCTCCCCCCAATCCCCTCCTGCTTGTGGCAGTGAGCCAGAGATCTTCTCCCAGTACTCACTGCCACAATTCAAAGAGAGTGTGGCTTCGCCCACACAGCCACGCCATTGATTTACTGATACCTGGGAATCAATGAACTACAAGTACCGACAGTCTTTGCAGCTGTTAAGCACTCTGGTAGTTCATTGATCCTTCTTATCAGTGTGAAACTGCCTGCCCATATGATGTTTGGATAGACAGCCTACACTGACAGTCTGCAGGAGACCTGCATGCCACCCATGATCTGCTGATTGCTGGAGCAATGCTTTCCAGCCTCCTAAAACTAAAAATAGTAAATGCACTTTTTTGGAAAACCTGGAAAGTTTTTTTACCTTAATGCATTGAATGCATTAAAGTGCAAAACCTTATACCTTTAGAACCACTTTAATTTATTTTTTAATGTGCCTAGAGTACCTACATGAATTTGATTTGCTATCAGGTTTTGTATCTCACTATACAGCAGCACTCAAAGAGGGAGGGGTTTGACAGGGAGCCAATAAGGTATTTTGCTTGCAAATGTGCTTACAGCGCATATACTGATAGGAGAAGAAAGCAGAAAGATGACCTCACCAGCCTGTCGCTACTCCTTCATTGATCAAACAGCAGGCTATGAGGGTGTATTGAGGATACCACTGTATTCTTTATACAGAAAAAATGATGTCATACAGCTTGTTTGCTGTCTACCACGGATATGTAAATCTTAGAGCTGAATGGACAGAAAAAAAAATACTTTTGCAACAAGACAGTTTACTTGTTTTCATTTCATTTCTGTATTTAGCCGTTTGCCTGGAGTTTAAAAGCGTGAGGAAACATATCCACATATCCTGATAAACTATCAAAAACATGCAGGAACATTGTACAAAATGTATTTTATTTAACATTAATATACTGTACTTACTGGGCCTTGTTCAAGATCATTTTCTTATGCCTCAATGTATTCATACAATATGTTGTAAACTTATTTGCAATTTTCTCAATAAAATCATTAAAAAATTGTCAATATGCTAGTTTACATTCCAGAATTAATGTTCTATTAAAAACCACCAGCAGCAACTCTATGCAGAAAAGACTGCAGAGGGTACATGTTATGTGGTAAAGTGGAACAACAGCGCTTATTGCTACATAAGCTACATATTGTCTATAGTAAACTTCTGGGTATAGTAAAAAAACAAACAAACTCATTCTTTCCACCTGTACAGGGTACCAATGCCTATGAATTACCTTCACTGCCACTCTGAAGAAGCCCTAGTACTTCCAGGTAGAAAGCATATGATATGTCACCATGCTTCCCCACAATGTAGGACTTCGGCCCTGAGTAGCCAATCACCAGACTCCAGCATTGTCACATGATGGCAGTGGTCATGTCTTTTTTTTCTCCTGTTTATACATGCATTGGCCCTCTAAAAAGTGTTCTGATGTGGATTGCTTTTTAGAGGGTGCTTGACAGGTGACGGGGAGGCATTATGTTTTAACCCCTAAATGCACACACCACTGTGCCGCAACTGCTTTCACTGCATGCAGTTGTGGCACATCCCCAATCACTTGAATGTGGTGTGTTGGAATGTGACAGCAGGGATAATTTTTTCTGCGGCATGTGTTTACCATCGTACAGCTGACTTTGTACCTTGGGGGGTGCAGTTGGGGAGGTAAAAAAATGTGGCTCAGCTGCATGTTTTTACTACCCTTCAGCCACAAGTGTAAACTAATCCTTTGTTTGCAACTGTTGACAATACTAGGTACGTATTAGAAGGGGGTGACAATGGGGATATAGTGCTAAAGGTAAGCAGAGGTGCCAGAAGGGGCCTAGTACAGGCTGAAGATTGAGTTTGCAATGTCCAGACAGGTTCACTTTAAAGCAAAACCTTCCATAGAAACCTGAGGTCTTTGTTTTTCTCTTTCTGCTTTAATGGATTCTATTTCTTCACGTAACTTATTTACTTTTCTACTAAACTGCAATTTCATGTTCTCCACAGCAAATATTTTTTCCAGTCCCTGCTGCTGTCTTAAACTCTTTAACTCATCCTCCAAGTCATTATTTTGCAGCTGCAGGTCCTGCGTCTCCTTTCTAGCTTTCTGTAAACTGTTGGTACAGTTCTGCAGCATTCCAGCTTTATCTTGCAAATCCTTTTTCAAAAACTGAACTTCTGCATCTTTTTTCAAGCCATCTTTCTGCAACTGCTTTAGCAAAACGCTTTTACATTCAGCGTACCGTTTAGATGCAGCCAGCTCAGCTCTGACAGCCTCTAACTCCTGTTCAGTTTTCTTTTGTTTGGCTTTTAAATCAGACAGTTGAAGCATGCAAGTGTCAAGCTGAAGTTTTAGCCGAGTTTCTTCACTATGTTTTTTACTCATTTCATGTCTTAAAAGGTTTAATTCATGTTCACTCCAGATACATTTTTTCTTGTCATCACCCACAGTGGTAGCAGAACTGCGGTTCAATTTTTGACAGGATGCACAGATGGTAGTTTGGGTCGTTACAGGTGTTTTCTGGCCAGAAGTCTCATCGTCATGAATGATCAGTTTAGATAAATGATCTTTTCTTTTCCTTTTTTCATCTTCTTGAAGTTTACCAAGTGCAGCATGGTAGATCCCTTCAACTGTCTGGGCTCTCTCCTTGGCCAACTTTTCTGATAGCAGAAGATCTGGTTCAAACGTCTCATACAACAAATCTTGTGCAGTGAAACGTGGAGTGAATAACTCTTCAACCCAGTGTTTCTTCTTGTCTTCCATGAGCCTGAGGATCAAAACCAGACTGTTATTAATTACTAATTAATTACTAATGTATTCCTAAATATATCTTTTGTATTCCTGATTTTTAAAATGAGCAAAAAATAGTCCCCCCCCCCTATAATCTCTCCGCCTCTTAGTAGGATGGTGACCTCTCACACATGCCCCGGAGGTAAATAGTAAATATTATTTTATATCACAGCCCACTCATTTCCATTCTGACTGGATCAGATATTGATTTGAAACGCAATATGGAAATATATCCAGGCAACGAGGGAAAAGAATCAGTCCACTGCCACCGGTTTTGGGAAAACAATATTGTCAGAAAGTTCAATCAATTTACCTTACCTTTAAGGGGCTATATAATGGAAAATTGTATCAAATACTTACCATAATTTTCCTTTCCTGGCACTAATCCATGGCAGTATACTAACATATGAGGGTAAACTTTTTCCTTGGATGTACAGGCAAGCAGATATACTGACAGGAAGAGAATAGAGCCGCTGTTTAAAAAGTGACAGCTCCCTGTACTTCTGTCATGGGGAGGAGGGGTGGGGGGGGGGGGTTTGAATGGGGGTAGTGGCTTCATCATTTGGGAAGACGTTACATATTCCACCCTAAAACAGGTGGAACATGTAACATGTTTCCAAAGGTAAACATATGCTTTAAATGATGTTTTTTTTAAGGTCTGTACTTTAAAGGGAACTGATAATCCACATATAATAAATACAACCCATAGAATACACATTTCTATAGAAGTCCTCCTTTGATAAAAGTGTATTGCATATTTGCAGCACATCTGGATTTACCATTCTTTATTGAATGTAAAGTGGTTGTAGACAAGAAATATCAACTAAGCATATCCCTCTATAGTAGGGGTGTCAAACTGTGGCCCTCCAGCTGTTGCGGAACTACAAATCCCATGAGGCATTGCAAGGCTGACATTTACAAGCATGACTCCCAAAGGCAGAGGCATGATGGGACTTATAGTTCCTCAACAGCTGGAGGGCCTCAGTTTGACACCTGTGCTCTATAGTGTATACTGGTCTCCAGAGCACTAAGTGTCATTTCTGTCTGCTGCCCTGTTCCTCTGTTATCTGCATGAGTTACTTCTTACAAGTTTTCCTGACACCAAGAAAAAAAAGGTGACAGTGGAGGGACCTCCAGCAGATTGACAGCCTCAGCTCTGTTCCTGTGAGCTGTGTGAAGGGGGGGGGGGTCCCTTCTCTCCAATCAGCTCTCAGAACTCTCCTCACTGAGCTTTGCAGTGTGTATTTTCAGCTCTCTGCTCCCTTTTTTCTGATAGCTCAGGCAAGATTTATAAATTATGAACTTTGAATGGCTGTAAAAGAGAAGACTGTAAATAAACAAGTACAACATTGTAGTAGAATTTGTTTAATCTCTGTGGATCACTTGAGGCGAGTTACTTCAGTAAGTATATGTAAGAGTTTACAACCACTTTAAAATGTGGTAAATATCACAGCTGCCAACCCTGATCTGTCTTCTGATATGCTGTACAGAGATGAAAAATTGTTGATTTTTATAAAATGATTTGCCATTAAATGCTGTTGAAGCGGAGTTCCGCTCATCCTGTCAAAAAATAAAAGTCAGCATCTACAAAAACTGTAGCTGCTGACTTTTAAAAAACAGCCACTTACCTGTCCCTCGGTCCCGTGGTGTGTCCCCTGCAGCCCGTTTCATCTGCCTTCCTGGATTCCTGGAGGCTGGCATCTTCAGTGGGGGCACCCAGCTGTGACTGCTTGCGGCTTCACAGCCAGGTACCCACTGCACATGCACAAGTAGCGCTGCACTTCATGAATGTTCCTGTAGTCTTCTGGGACCTGTCATGTGTCCTAGAAGACTAAGGAGGGAGGACACCTTCCGTTTCCGGTCGCCTAGGTGGTCCGACCGCAATTGGGAGCCGGTACCTGTCAAATTCGGGTACCCACTCCCCGCCCCCCAAAGGTGCCAATCCTTAATGGGGAGCGGGGGAGCAGTCCTTAAAGCGGAACTTCCCCTTTTGGGTGGAGCTCCGCTTTAAATTTTAGACTTGCAATCCTGATTTGACTTTGGCAGCACTCCCCCCCTGCACCCACTGCCGGAGAAATTTACAGCTTCCCCACATATGCAGGTTGCTCTTATAACCCATATAAAACACACTATCTATCAGCAGCTGACTTTTCACAAATTAGTTGAGATAGCTGTCCTGTAATTTAGCAATGGATAGAGGTGGAATAGCAATTTGTAGAAAACAAATCAAAAATGCCTAGTCCATTATCACTAGCCCACACAGCGATAATGCAGACCACTGCACATCATATGCAATTTAGCATAGCCCCGTAAGTTGCATTTATGAAACCTGGCAAACAGTATGCTTATTCAGGAGTTATGCTGAGTGATAATCAGACATGGGTGCCAAAACTGAAAAATACATTGTAATAGACACTGCAGACACATTGCATTCAGAGCTGGCTCTGTATACAGTTTTTAGGTGAAGCACAGTATGAAAGTGGCACAAGACTGCATTTTTCATTTTCCCCATCCAAGTTGAAACACATAGTTCTCAGCAAGATGGAAATTAGGTCATAATTCATCTAGTAAGGCTATCAAATAATGCATATATTCAGTAAATACTAAATACACATTTACAATTATTATTGTAAATTGGATCTAACATTTTTGGTGCAACTCTCACATTTAACTATGCACAGTGAAGGACTGCTGAGAGAACACATATTAACTGCATGTCTTGTTTTCAATCAGTCAGACCTCACTGATATATTTGCATTGTGAGAAAAGAGGGGGTCATAAATGACCATATAAAAGTAAGCATAAGGAAGATGCATTCATTCTAAAGTGTATCTAAGCCAAATCTTTATTTTTTAGTTTTAGATAGGCTATGGAAAAATAAACTGAAAGTAAGCAAAAATCTCAATTTTTGACTTGTTACCAAACAAGAACAGAGAGGAAATCTTTCAGTGGGGATACTATCTATCCATAGACAAGTAGTTTTTTTTGTTCAGCCAGTGGGCTGAATGAAAACAAAACAACAGATTCCTCCATCCATATAAGTGAGGAAGATGGAGAAACCCCCACTCCTTGCCAGGACATTGTATTCTGACAATGGGACTACTGTCAGAAAATTATTATTATTATTAGAAAATAAACATTTTCCAGTTTGGTTCTTCTGTCGGACAGGATAGCCACACACAGATCGAAATTCAGCCAGTTCCTGCTGAACTGGCCTAATTTCGATTGGTCTATGGTCAGTTTAAGGATCCTTTCTCAAGGGGTGGATTCTGTTCTGATCAGCAGGGGATCAGCTCACAGATCCTCCACTGAACGGAGCAGAGCGGACAGATGACACATCCGTATCTACATCCTATCTATATTCGTGCCCGCTCTTCCTTATGGGCATCTGGAAGTAAACAGACTCCACTGTTCATTTCCGTCTTCTTCCGTTTAGGCAGATGGGATTGGAAGGTAGTTGGGCTACCTTCCAATCCCATCTGCCTAAACAGAAGAAGACGGAAGAAGACAAATCCTCTTCTGTTTTTCATTTAGAGGACAAGTTCGAACCTGGAGGTTGGCGGGTGTAAAAAAGACATAAGTCCGTTTACACCTGACTGTCCCTAGGATTGTTGTCAGGAATGGACTCGCCAATGGTGGTGGGACTCACCTGCCTTGTGGGCTGCAGTACCAGGGCTGGCCAGCGGGTGCTCTCAGCAGCCAGAAGCTCACTCCTGCAATCAAGCCATCACCTGAGGCTGATTGCAGGAGGTGTATTTAAGGAATGGCCAGGCCTGCAGTCAGGGCCTTGGTGTATTGTTCCCATGAGCCCTGTACCTGCATCCTGTCTGCTTCCTGCCTGATCCTGACTCTGCTTGAACTCTGCCTGCACCGACCTCGGCTACTCCTGACCAATCTTCTGCCTAATCCTTGTTGTACCTTGTCTGCCCGTTAGCTACCGACCCGGCCCACCTGACTACGTTGTGCTCCATGTTTATATACAGTGGGGATCGAAAGTTCATCGGTCCACAGAACTTGTTTGCAAAATGCATCAGGCTTGTCTATATGTTCATTTGCAAAGTTCAAACGATGATTTTTGTGGTGAGGACGTAGAAGAGGTTTTCTTCTGTTGACTCTTCCATGAAGACCATATTTGTACAAGTATCTCTTTATAGTGGAATAGTGTACCACAACTCCAGTGTCTGCCTGATCTTTCTGGAGGGATCGTGCAGTCAAACGTGGGTTTTGAATTGTTTTTCTCACAATCCTGCGAGCTGTTCTGTCTGATATTTTTCTTGGTCTTCCAGATCTTGCTTTAACTTCCACTGTTCCTGATGACTGCCATTTCTTAATTACATTCCGAACAGAGGATATTGACATCTGAAAACGCTTTGCTATCTTCTTATAGCCTTCTCCAGCTTTGTGAGCATCAACTGTTTTCAGTTTCAGTTTTCTAGACAACTGCTTAGAAGAACCCATGGTGCTGATTGTTGGGGCAAGGTCAGATGAGTCTGGGCATTTAAAACCTTTGAGATTGACATCACCTGGTCTTCCCAGACGATGATTGAGAACAATCCATGACACTGGCAGGTCTCAGCTTGGCAAAGGGGGCAGTGCATGCTATAAATTCTGCAGGGTGCCCAAACTTTTGCAGACGCCATTTTTTTGTTTTCTGTTATTTTGAAAGTGTAAATGATGGAAATAAAATCTAACTTTTGTTGACATATTATAAGAATGTCTAATCTGTAATTTGATGCCTTTTGGAGATTATTCCATCTTTCCTTGGCTTCTTTATGCACATTAATACAAATTTTTAGCTGGGGTACCCAAACTTTCGATCCCCACTGTATATATATATATATATATATATATATATATATCAGTTAAGGTTTGGGTTTGTTGGACCTTGTTGTACATATTTGTGTTAGCTTTGGGTTTGGTTTGTTGCACTGCGTTTATGTTTGTGTTGCCCTTAATAAATTATATTGTTTTGCACGCTATACCTGAAGTCTGTGTTTCCCTGTGTCGGTCCACACACCTCTGGTCATACCCGGAGCCCTGACAATTGTATTGACCTTCTGGTCAGGTCTACCTGAAAGACTGACAGGTGGACCTAACCAGATCGCTCATGTGAAAGGAGCCTAAGACAGACTTTTCCTTACTTTGAAAGAAAATGTCTCCAATGCAATGTAGACAGGAAAATAATGTATAGTGTTTTTTTACATTATTTTCTATGGTCAAGAAAAGTTTTTAAAAATATTTTTATTTAAATTTTTTTTCTTTTTAGTCAGGTAAATATGAAATATTGCTTTGAGCCAGTAGGTAGAGCCCAAACAAAAATGTAGCATGTCCGCAGTCCCTGACCTTCATTACCTCTTTTAGATCTATAATTTCTGACAGTCCTCCCAAGCATTACATATATGGAACATTATGCGCAGCCCCTTGATGATGTCATTTAAAGCCCCCTTTAGATGATTAGTTGGTCCGGTTTATTTTTGTAACGAGTTCTCAAAATCGTGCCCAGAAACGTTTAAGTGTACTATGCCGTGGACCACTTGGAAAAGGATGTCCTGGGCATGATTCACTCCAGTACAGTATGCTTCATGTGAGTGATTGGCATATTCAAGGCTTTGGACATCTTTTTATGTCCTTTTCCATCTTTATAAAGTTCCATTACCTTGTTACGCAGGACTTTTGACAGTTCTTTTCTGATCCCCATGGCTCAGTATCTAGCCTAGTCAGTGCTTCCACGTAAGAGCTAACAAACTCATTGACTATTTATACACTGACACTAATTGCAATTTAAAAAGCCACAGATGTGGAACATTAACCTCTAATTGGCATTTTAACCCGTGTGTGTCACCTTGTGTGTCTGTACCAAGGCCAAACATTCCAGGGTATGTAAACTTTTGATCATGGCCATTTGGGTGATTTCTGTTATCATTATGATTTAAAAAGGAGCCAAACAACTATTTGATAATAAATGACTTCATATGATCATCATCCTTCAATAAAAGAGCATTTTTTGGCATGATCAGTCATATTTTCAATATCAATGCCAAACCTTCACAATTTCTGCCAGGGTATGCAAACTTTTGAGCACAACTGTATAATTGTAAAATATTCTCAAAATATTTGTGAGTAGGAAATGACAAAATAAAAGTCCATAGTTCTACTGCAGCTTTAGTCTGTGAAACAAAGTGTCCATCAACTCAATCATCCAGTGAAAATGAAACAAAGGTAAAAAAAGTGTCCATCAATTCAATAATCCAGTGAAAAATGTGAAATCCACCACCACAGAGCTACACAGCCTCTTACCAGATCTATACACCAAATTATAGGTGGTCCATTACGGAACAAGCTGTTGCGTTTTGGTGACATCACTCTCGTTCATTATACCTTCCAAATGCCATCTGCGAACCCACAACCTACCCCCAGTGTACACAGAGTCCCTGTTAAGGGTAGGAGGAGATCGTGACACCAGGTCTCTCATGGTGGAGATTAAGGATCGTATCACACACAGCTTGTGCCGTATTAGACCACCTATAATTTGGGGTCTATAGATCCGGTAAGAAGCTGTGTTGATGGACACTTTGTTTCACGGATTAAAGCTGCAATAGATCTTTGGACTTTAATATTTTTGTAATTTCCTAATCACAAATATTTTGTTGTGAACAATTTATAATTATATGCCAGTGGCTTGTGAACACTACAATTGTTTATTTGTTTTATTGGAGGTAAATGGTTAAACAGTGCAACAATCTTTGTTAATGAAACATTACAGCAACACAAGGCAGGAGAGGATGTTAACGCATTTCTTAATAGACGTGCCTACCCATAACCTGTTGTGTGGTTTACTCAGCGCTCGGCACAATGCACCATTCAGGTACATATAGAAATGCTTGTTTGAAAATGTACTGTTTCTTTTTCTAATATGCTGCAAATATGACTCTTACTTGATCCATTCAAGAATATCTGAAAGATTCTGGCAATCTGTGCTGTACAGCAGGCATCATTTTTTAAAAAGAGTTTTTTTTTAGAGTATTGTTTAGAATATTTAAAGCCTAAGGTTTAGGGAAAAAGATTTTATAAACTGTCACAAATGAAGTTGCTTACATTTGCAAGAAATGATAAAAGCTGCATGTGCAGCTCAGCTTACAGTGCCGTGCTGATCTCTGAGTACTGGGATGATTGGCCCTTGCGCATGCGCAGGAGTGACATCATCTTGCGCTGGCCAATAAATATGCCTGAATACCAGCACTCATAAGAAGATGCTGGCGAGGGACCTTTGGACAGATGAGTATTAAAGTGGTTCTAGAGCCAGAAGGCTTTTTAACTTAATGCATTACCTGCACTAAGGTAAAAAAAAACCTTTTACTAGTTGTTTTCCCAATATACTTATTATAGTCCTGTATTGATCGAGCGCTGTGCCCATCTGCAGCTGCACTGGTTCTCTCTCTCCCCTTTTACAGGCTTGGGCTGTATTCACACTATGTGTGATGACTGGCTTTTTACTGCATTGCAAAATGCTGGTCACTGCAAAGACACCCAGAAAACAATTGTATTGTGTGTCCCATTTACACTGCATTGTAGCCCAGAGCTGTGATAAAATGCAGACATGCTGCATTTTATCGTAGCGTACTGTACAGGATTGCATGTCACAGAACAGCAGCACAGTGTGCTGCTGTATAGTGACATGAATGATGTGTACTCTTTTACATTTCAAATAATGTTGAGTGAAGAAAAAAAAAGGGAAGCAGTGTGTGCATTAAATTGCACACCACACAGCCCCTACTGCAGCCAGAAAGGACAGCTGCAGGAGGAGAAACTGCTGTGGTTTACCTGTCCGGCAGCTGTACATTATGTGTAAACCGGCCTTCAGAGACAGCAGCAGACACCATTTTCCATAGATGCACAAACGCCCACTCAGGACTGAGCCCACAGGTGAGTGACCATAGGAAGTGGATTTCTCTGAGGGAGCACTGAGAAGAGGACGGGGACCCCAGGAGAGGAGGCTCAGGGCCACTGCATAGAGCAGGCAGTCCCTTTCATGTTGATTGGGATGCAGCAGCTGCACGGACACTGCCGATGCTCCCAATCTGACATCCATGTGGGTGTATGGCCCCAAGCGCAGACAGAGTGATCTCGGAGCTGTACACCCACAACCACTGGGATGTCAAATTAAGAGCAATGGCTGTGTTCCTTTAGCCACTGCATCCCAATTGATATGAAGGGAACTGCCCGCAGGGGGATGAACGGAACACCCATGCATCTCCATGGGAGTAAACACGGCCCTCGCACAGGCGTATACTGTAGTATATCCACAGGAACAAGGCCTAACACTGGCAGGGATGCTTACAATGGTCAGCTTTCATTCATTTATGTAAAACCTTCATCCCACCTGACTGCATCCAGACTTGGACATCCATCCCTAACCGCAGCTATCCGTGCTGTTTGTGGCTACATGTGAACAGCGGTGGCTGCTGTCAGCTTGTCATTAGTTTAAACAGGCTGAGCGGCCACTGCTGTTTGCAAGCCCTGGTCATTCCAGCTGCAAAAATGCACTGGCTGCATGTAAACGGCTATGTGAAGCAGGCGTGATTCTTCCACAGATACACAGACATTCATTGTTAGGGTGTACATACACTGTGATCTCTAGGACTATGAGCCCCATGCACCTCTGCAGGGATTGTGTCACACACGTATGTCACAGGCTGGAGAGTGGACACTGGAGTGATCACAGAATGGTGACAACAGCATTCACAGCCAATCAGCACTGCCAGCCGCACACAGAAAGTGTCAAGAGGTCAAGATACTGACAGGATCACCGGATTATTTTTTTTTGTATGCACCAAAAAGACGAAATAATAAAAAAAAGTCATGTATATTAGATTCAGGGAACAAGGGAACCATTATGGGCAGTACTTCTATCTGGCATTCCTAGGGTTGTTGGTTCGAATTCCAACCACGGCACCACCTGCCTGGAGTTTGCATGTTCTCCCTGTGCCTGCGTGGGTTTCCTCCGGGTACTCCGGTTTCCTCCAACACTCCAAAAGACATGCTGGTAGGTTAACTGGATCCTGTCTAAATTGGCCCTAGTATGTGTATGTATGAATGTGAGTTAGGGACCTTAGATTGTACACCCCTTGAGGGTCAGGGACTGAGGTAAATGTACAATATATATGTAAAGTGCTGTGTAAATTGATGGTGCTATATAAGTACCTGAAATAAATAAATTCATGTTTTAGGTCTCCATACAATTTAAAGTAAGCACACATCGCTGAACCCCTTTAAGGTTTAATATCACATTCTAAAAAGTAACGTTTGATAACTATTTATATGCCTTCCAAAAATAAACCGATCACGGGAGAGTTTCATACATACCCGGTCTTCTCTGCAGCACGACTCAGGAGACCCAGATTGAGTGCAGCGCATGCGCACCGGAGGTCCCTGCTCAGGAAGTGGGTGTGTACAGCTCATCCTAGCAACCAAAACACGCCGCTGGTGTCCAGCCAGATTCCTCTTACCAGGGATCTCTGCCAACCAATCAGCTTTTAAGAGGTGTAGCTAACGGCTAGTAAACTGCGTTACATGAAAACATCATGTGACTGGAATCACATGGCCGCTGAGCCCATCGATTGATGAGATCCTCCATTCTGAGTCTTTCTCAAGTGCGACCTCTACTGGTCACCGAGCAGAGCACAAGCCAGAAGTGTGTACACGCCGCCTGCACACTGACACGTTCCGGTTGTACAGCGAACCATGTGCATCCTACCGTCAATGGCATTAAAAAGACATCAAATTATAGTTATCACCCCTCCTGCCCTCATCTCCTACCTAGTCCTACCGAATCCCAATTTCACACTCATCTCTACCTCTCCCATTGCAGTACTGATTTGCGGAGATGTTTTTTTACCTGCATGAATTACAGGAGACGTTTGGGGTTTTCAAACAACAAACATTCATACTTGCCTCCATATTGCCCTCCTAACCCTCTTGTATTGAACTGTATTGTTGCTGTATTGTCTCCCTTTATATTGTAAAGCGCTGAGCAAACTGTTGGTGCTATATAAATCCTGTATAATAATAATAATAATATTGCAGCATTGGTGTGATGCTGCAGGTGCCCCACGCAGACTCTCAGGGCTGTTCACACCACGGTGCAGAGGCGTCAGTTTTTCTGCACACATTCTGCAAGGGCTCAATGAAGTCAGTTGTCTATGTGTCCTGATCTGGGGTGGACTGACAACTCATGGGGCCCCAGGCAATAGGGGATCATGTCCTTGCCCAAACTCAAAAAAGCCTATGAAAAAGGTACCAGGGGCATCTCATGGGGCCCCCTACTGACCCTGGGCCCTCGGGCAGTGCCCGAGTTTCCAAATGGTCAGTCCGCCCCTGGTCCTGATCACACCACAACACTAGTATCACATGCAGACTTCTTCTGCCAATGATCTGCAATGTGTATAAGGGCTCTTTCACACGGTACAGACCCGTTTAGCGGATCCGCTTGCTCAGCGAGGAATCTTTCCGTTGATCCCTGCTGAGCAAGCGTATGACAGGTCTGTGTCCACTCCGCTGCTGCAGAACAGACACACAGCTGCTCGCTCTCAATGGGCGGTCGGATGAAAACGGACTGCCTGTCCGTTTTCATCCGATCCGACAGACGGAAGGGGAATTGGATCCCCATCCGTCCCTTTTTGGCGGATCAGATCGGATGTCGGCGGGTATAAACGGAAACGTCTGTTTACACCCGCCGCTCCCTAGAGGAGAATGGAGGTTCCAATCAGGTCCGCCTGAAAAACGGGCAGGTGGACCCGATTGGAAAATTTGCGTGAAGGAGCCAGAAAACTAATCGAAACACGTATGAAAACTGATGTCTCTGTAAGTGAAATCTGCATGTCAGTTTCCATCAGTTATTCTGCACGTATGGTCCTTAAGGTGGGAATACACGATTACAAAATAAACTGATCGGTCATCTGACGACCGAGAGGCGTTCATTCATTGGTCGAAATCGAGGCCCACATTAACCAATCTAAAAAAATAGTTCGTCGGGCAATACGTAGTGTTGATGTCTTCCGTACAAGTGGAAGTGATGCAGAGTGCGTGTGACCTTGTAGCCACGCCCATCCGACCAGGACGATCAATATACACAACAATTACCAGCAATGAGTATATTATATTTAGTACATTACCTATATACATAAATAGTGATACATAAAAATATAATATGCAGCATTCTGGTTTCATTATCTCATTAGACCAATTTACTTTTAACATGTGGATTTTTCATTCGTGTTTATGAAGATTCCTTGGACATAGACATCCGAGTCATCTTCTGTTTCCGCTCATGATAGATTTTTTTTGCACCATCATCCAGGGGCGGACTGACAACTCATGGGGCCCCCGGGCAATAGGGGATCATGGAGCCCCTGTGTCCTTGCCCAAACTCAAAAAAGCCTATGAAAAGGGTACCAGGGGCATCTCATGGGGCCCCCCTACTGACCCTGGGCCCTCGGGCAGTGCCCGAGTTTCCAAATGGTCAGTCCGCCCCTGCCATCATCATACCAATGCATAGAAAATCAGTCGTTCTTATGCAAAACGACAACATTTTTCACTGTTGTTCAACCGGATTTTTTTGTTCACAATATCATTATCGGTTAAAACATCCTGCTCATCAAGGAAGAGAAAATCGTTCGATCAGTGGTTCCGAAAACTTTTTTGTACTATTTTCTTATCGTGTGTATGGGGCATAAGGCTGCATTCGCACCAGCAATTGAGTCCAGAGAGAATTGTAGCGGTAGGTCTCCATTGGGCTCTTAGCTGCTGTCAGTGGGTAGGTGCGGCTGCCGGCCCCGTTCACTATAATGGCAGGTCGCTGGCAGCCGCACCTATTCGTGGCACTCTGCACAGCCAGCGATTATCTGCATACAATGCACAACTATCGGGCAGATATGAAGAGAACCTAAGTATAAAATAGATGTGTGTTTGCTTTCAGAATTCCTAGATTACATTCAGAGCTCTCTTCCAGCATTAGTGATAGTGTTGTCTCTGGGAGAAGTAAGGGTAAATTTCTTTGGTGAAGAAAAAAAGCAACTTACAGAGATTCTAACTCTTCCCCATTTTCCCAAAAATAGAAATAAAAACTGTTTGGAATTTAATTTTAAGGGCCAGTTCACACTACAAAAATGCACTCCAGATGTATTACGGATACGTTTTTGCTTACAGTTCCCACCACACTCCAATCCGGTGCAGTTTTGAGGCAGTTTGCTATGTTCCAGTATGGTTCTGTGCAGAAAAAATACAGCATGTTCTACTTTTTTTTCTGCACTGGTGTTTACCAGGGCCATTGAAATACATGGAAAACACTGTGCGTGCATTTTTGATGCAGAAAAAAACGGACTGAACTGAATCTAGTGTCAACTAGCCCTTAGGGCTGATTCACACTATGGAAACGCAGTCCAGATGCTTTCCGGATGCGTTTCCGGTTGCGTTTCCGCATGTGCATTTTTGATGCATTTTTTGACATGTTCCAGTGTGTTTTATACATTCCAGTTCATTTTTTGCCTCTTTTTCTACAATTTAAATAAGGACATGTCCCAGTGTGTTTTTGGTGTATTTCAGTGCTTTTCGGTGCGTTTTTTATGTATTTTACCACATTCCAGTGCAGGTCTGTGCAGGAAAATGCAGCATGTTCTACTTTTTTTCTGCAACTGGAATGCACAGGAAATGCAAGCACTGATGTGAACTATGACATTGACAACCATATAACCTACTTTCTGTGTGTTTTAGATGCAGTAAAAAAGCAACTGAAATGCATGGAGTATAAACTGGCCCATAAGCTAAATTTACCTTCTGACAGTTTCACCCCTGTAATTAGGACATACATAGGTACAAATTGTTTTCTCACATTATCTACATGCACAGTCTTTTAAGTTATTTTCAGGAGAAGCAAGCAAATAGCAAAATTCAGTCATGAATAAGCCATGAAAATAATTATTTCCGTGTCCTCATTGTGCTTCTGGAAGCCCTGTAGGTAGAAAGCGAATGATCTGCATAAAAATGGGGCCTATTGGAGGGGTATGAAAGACCCTAAGAGATCGCATACCCAACCCAGCCACTCCCTATTTCCCTTTCACTCTCACCCTATCACCTTCCCCTATCCCTTCCCACCCCCTACTCTCCCTTTTTCATTTTTCTTTGCTTTGCTCCTCTTTGCAATGCCCTCTTCCTTTACAAACTTCCAAACCATACTGTTTTCAAAGCACCAATCTTTTATACTGCCTAGCTGACTTATACTCCTTACTCTTCAACAAACCCAAAAATCTTTCTAGTTGACTTCAAAGGACACTCTGTCCTTTTAAAGGTTCTATGGAGATCATAAAGTGCTTCTAGCAAACAAATGCAAATATTTATTCAAATGCAGATAACAAGCCAGTAGATTTGTCATATCCCAAACCTGCCTTGAAAGACACATCACTATTTACATACGACAGAATGTATCATACAAAGCTGTCTCCCACATATGCTATAGAAAAATTGTGATATATGCAAAGATACCTAAGTTATATTAGCAATAACTTTGCATGCCATCGATTGTTGAATTGTTGTCTGCTTTTTTTTAATAATAATAATAAAAAAATGTTACTACCTAAAGACCTGCTTGCAAGTCAGTGGTATCTGCACATGTGCCCCGAGCTAGGCTATTACACACGCATGTGCCCCGAGCCAGGCTATTACACACACATATGTCCCGAGACAGGCTACTGCACACACATGTGCCCCGAGCCAGGCTATTACACATGCATGTGCCCCGAGCCAGGCTATTACACACACATGTGCCCCGAGCCAGGCTATTACACACGCATGTGCCCCGAGCCAGGCTATTACACACGCATGTGCCCCGAGCCAGGCTATTACACACGCATGTGCCCCGAGCCAGGATATTTTACACACACACATGTGCCCCGAGCCAGGCTATTACAGACATGTGCCCCAAGCCAGGCTATTACACATGCATATGCCCCAAGCCAGGCTATTACACACACATGTGCCCTGATCCAGGCTATTACACACACATGTGCCCGAGCCAGGCTATTACGCAAGCATGTGCCCCGGGCCAGGCTATTACACACACATGTTCCCCCGAGCCACGCTATTACACACGCATGTGCCACGAGCCAGGATATTACACACACATGTGCCCGAGCCAGGCTATTACGCAAGCATGTGCCCCGGGCCAGGCTATTACACACACATGTTCCCCCGAGCCAGGCTATTACACACACATGTGCCCCGAGCCAGGCTATTACACACTATGTGATCTGAGCCAAAAGTGTCAAAAGCCAAATAGGCTGCAAATATTATTTTTGAATTAAGTTTTAAACTAATGTACGTAGCCCTTTAAAATTTGCATTAAGCCTGGGTTCACACTGATGTGCTGCGGAATTCGCTGCGTTTTCTGTTCGAATTCCTCTCCACATCACAATTGCACCCCATTTATGCGAACCGCTGCGGGTGTGTATGTTAAGTTAACAACACCCCGAAATCGGTCTGCAAAACACAGTGCAATGTGCAAAATTGGATCGCATAGGTGTGAATACCCATGCGATCTGATTCTAGTGTGGACCAAAAAAAGGATGCGGATATGGTGCGATTTGAGCCATACAAAATGTCTCGCTTCAATCGCACCGCACACAATTCGCACGTGATTTGCACAGGAATGCGGTGCGGTTCCTGTGCGAATCACATACGATAGACCGTACCGCAGAAGTGTGAACCCAGCCTTAAAGCAGACTTATGCTTTAAAATGAAAAGGCCGTTACTAGAGTTATCACCCTGAATGCTATTAAAAAATCTAAGGAAAGTATTTAGGGGGTGTATTATAAAGATTTCGCAGAGCTGTTTGCCCTGTGAAACTACATTTGTTCTATGTGAATGTGACAATATTAGAAGGCTATTTTCTCCAGGGAAAATGTTCATCATTCATCAGAATAACGGGCACTAGGTAAATACTGCAATATGGCCACTAGGTGGAGCTCACAATCCTAATAAAAAAGGAATTTATTTCCTATGATCATCAGCTCCATCTAGTGGCCATGATTCAGTATTTTCCTGATTCAAGCTATTCTTATGAATTGAGAACAGCTGGCCTTTAGAGAAAATAGCCTAGTAAGATTTTAGTTTTCTGGAATTTACACATAATGAATGTACATGCAGTTTCACAAAATGAATAGCTTTGCTATTTTTTTTTATAAATACTTCCCAGATCTAAAAGTTAACTTTCATGCTGTAATGCTGACCACGTGCAGATTTTATGTCAGAGCTGATCTATCAGAGGGATACATTTTACAGCTGCGTAGCTAGAATAATGTACCTGACTAGATACAATTTAATAGATTATTTAGAAAGCCTTTATGCTACATAGGTAATGGTAAAATCTGACTGAACAAATCTGAAACAAAATCTGTGTGCAGCCACTTTAATTCAGGAAATTACTTATGTTTCCACAGCTATACCTGGTTTTGGGTGGGTGCTGACCTCCCTAGACCCCCTTTTCATTCCAATGCTGGTGGGTCTAGCTGGCTCATCAAGGGGGAAGGACACTGCAGACACAGACTGGCTGTGTTTCACCCAGTATACAGAGGGTTACCATCTACTAACCTTAGAAGTTGGTGAGATGCCTGCTGACAACATCCACATTACACTTTGACAAAAGAGGGACAATGTTGGCTGCAAGCATCATGTAGCCAGTGACATTATCAATGCTTAAAGGGACCAGAATCAGTGTAATCATCAGTGCTTAAAGGGACATTATCCTGAGCACTCCAACATAACAGTTGGGCCCCAATAAACAGGCCAGCAGAAGATAGTGTATTACAGACTGCTGAACTGTTAGAGTGGCATAATTCCCTTAGTTAGGATTGTCCCAGTACTGGGTTTAGAAGTTGCTCTCTATACCCTTTGCTTGTTTTTACAGTACATTCATTTCCACTGTTCACCTATTTGCAATATATTTCTTGCTATAGTTTAACTGTTTTCTGTATCGTTGCTGTTGTTTTATATCTCTTTTTCTACCTGGGTACTGCATATACATCTGCAATAAATATTCCCCACCCAACCAGGTGTGTCAGAATGCTTTGTGCTAATTTCAGAGTTATGGGCACAGGAATAGGGGACCCAGTACATTCAACAGCTCCTTTGGGAGTAAGCACTACATATACTTCCAGAAGTCCATCAGGTCATTCAAAATAGCAAGTGGCTCACTTTAGACAATAAAATGTTATAAAACTGTATGTTGGCAAGAAGAAAGTGAAACCAAAGTAGACGTAGTAAACACTCAAATCCAGGTAAGAATGCTATACCTCAATGATCTTGATAATGGAATGCTAAAATTTTTAAAGGAAATAGATATCCAGCACATTTTGGGCCAATTACAGTGTCTCCTTTATTAGGACTATGAATCCAAATCAGGAATAAAGTAATAAATATAAACAATCTGATCTGACCTGACACTGAATCTAACACTGTTTGTTTTACAGTTTTTAACTATAGCCCCAATGTAGAGGATTGCCCCAATGCTCATTGACTATACACTCCCATTAATAAATATAACATCCATGTTCACCCTGTGCCTGTGTGGGTTTCCTCCGGGTACTCTGGTTTCCTCCCACACTCCAAAGACATGCTGGTAGATTCATTGGATCCTGTCTAAATTGACCCTAGTACACTGTATATGTATGTATGAATGTAAGTTAGGGACCTTAGATTGTATGCCCTTTGAGGGTTAGGGACTGATGTGATTGTACAATATATATACAGTATGTAAAGCACTGGGTAAATTGACGGCGCAATATAAGAACCTGAAAATAAATAAAATAAATAATAACATCCATCATGAAGATTGATTTGTCTGCTTTGTTTTACATTATTAGGTTTGCCCTCCATGCAGCGTTAAGCACTGGGTTTTATTTAGAAAAAATGGAGAGTACAAAATCTGGCGTAACTCTGGTACATCGAAACCAATCAGCTTCAATGTTTTATTGCCAAAACTTAATTGAACAAGTGGAAGTTAGAAGCTGGCTGCTATGCATGGCTGCACCAGATTCTGAGTGCTCTAGTTTTAGTAAATCTCCCCCACTATAGCTACATAGATTACAATGGTTGCCTAGGCAGCACAAAGGTGAGAGAGGGCTACCGTGGACTTCAATCCCACCCCTCACCCCATTTTGCATCTGAGCCCTGGGTCTGATGCCTCTCATATCCCTTTCACTTTTTGCTCACATTTTCAAGTACTGAGAGCACTTCCACTAAGCTAGTTACAGGAATTTCAGTGATTGCAATAGCATTTTCAAGGTAAACGATGACTAAACTGCATCTAAGCTATCAAGAGTGGGGCCCTCCTAACCCCCTTGTCTTGAATTGTTTTGCAATTGTACTGTAAAGGGTTACTTTGTAAAACACTGCACAAACCGTTTGAGCTATATAAATCCCAAATAATAATAATGATAATAATAATAAAAATAATAATTACTCCTGCTTATCAATGGCAATACCAGTCAATTCATAAATGAATAATAATAATCATAATTATTATTATGATTATTATTATTATTATTATTAATAATAATAATAATTACTCATACATTAATAGTTATAAGATACAAATACTTTAATGTCAGCTAATAAATATATATATTTGTAGTTCTATTATTATTCACAAGGATAACATAGTTTTATCAACCAATAATTTTCATTTTATCACAGAAGATGTACTTTATATGACCTTTGTCTAGAAAAAAATATCAATGTGCATAAATGAATTTAAAACCCCACTTAATAGCAACATAAATCTTCAATGAAAACAAACCAAGGAGTACAGCATTTTCACTAAAACATACTTAAAAGACAAGTAATCCATCCTGTTACACACTGCAGAGTTTTTGTAATAAAAAAGCATCCGCCTTTGACAATCAACTTCTTGACGGAAACTAACACCCACTAACTCAAGTTCCCCAGGTAGAGGTCATGACCCGTTGATTGGGTCAATAAGTAAATGGAAACTAAAGCTTTTACCAAGGGCAAAAAGACATTTTATTGCAAGAATTAAGTGTTCCTTTGCACTCCCTGTAAAGCAATATTGAAAGACTTTGCACAGAGATATAGTTCTAATCTTATAGTGGCTGTTGAAGATATCTGTGGAAAATAGAAGCATCCTCATGCAAACAGTGGATCAAACAGTTTGTTTACCATGCTTGTCAAGCCAAGGACTCAAAAACTGGAATCATAACAGGTGATCACTAAACTACTGGACATATGTAGTAGTGGACAGGTGAAATTTAAATTTTCTGTTTTGCATTTTCTATTGCTTCTTGTAAAATATCAACATGTTTGAAATAGTAATCTTGAAATCAATAATCGCTTGACAATTATCTACCCATTGCTACCCATATGGTGCATTTCATAGAATTTATCAAGCATAGAAGTGTACTTGTGTTTATACAAAAAATGTTCATGAAAAACATTGCCAGAAGTATCAAGAATAGCTTTTCCATTAACATTTTCACACTGATGTAATACATATACAGTTGCAAGAAAAAGTATGTGAACCCCTTGGGATTACATGGAGTTTTGCATGAATTGGGCATAAAATGTGCTCTGAACGTCATCTAAGTCACAACAATAGAAGAACACAGTCTGCTGAACATAATACTACACAAACATTAGATGTTGCCATGGTTTAATTGCACATAACATGTAAACATTCACAGTGCAGGGAGGAAAAAGTATGTGAACCTTTGGACTTAATAACTGGTTGACCCTCCTTTAGCAGCAATAACCTCAACCAAACGTTTCCTCTAGTTGCAGATCAGACCTGCACAACGATCTGGAGTAATTTTGGACCACTCCTCTTCACAAAACTGTTTAAGTGTAGCAATATTCTTGGGATGTCTGGTGTGAATCGCTCTCTTAAGGTCATGCCACAGCATTTCAATCGGGTTGAGGTCAGGACTCTGACTGGGCCACTCCAGAAGGCGTATTCTGTGCTGTTGCAGCCATTGTTTTGTTGAATTACTTGTATGCTTTGGGTCATTGTCCTGTTGCATCACCCATCCTCTGTGGAGCTTCAGTTGGCGGACAGATGGTCATATGTTTTCCTGCAAAATGTCTTGATAAACTTTGGAATTCATTTTCCCATCAATGACAACAATCCGTCCAGGCCCTGAGGCAGCAAAGCAGCCCCAAACCATGATGCTCCCTCCGCCATGTTTTACAGTGGGGATGAGGTTTTGATGTTGGTGTGCTGTGCCTTTTTTTCTCCACACATAGTGTTGTGTGTTCTTCCCAAACAACTCAATCTTGGTTTCATCTGTCCACAGTATATTTTGCCAGTAGTGCTGTGGAACATCCAGGTGCTCTTTTGCAAACTTCAAACGTGCTACAATATTCTTTTTGACAGCAATGGCTTCCTCCGTGGTGTCCTCCCACGTACTCCATTCTTGTTTAATGTTTTCCTTATTGTAGATGTGTCAACAAAAATGTTAGCATGTGCCAGAGATTTCTGTAGGTCTTTAGCTGACACTCTGGGATTCTTCTTTACCTCATGCAGCATTCTGCGCTGTGCTCTTGCAATAATTTTTACAGGACAACCACGCCTAGGTAGAATAGTAACAGTGCTAAACTTTCTCCATTTGTAGACAGTCTGTCTTACCGTGGACACATGAACATCAAGGCTTTTGGAGATACTTTTGTAACCCTTTCCAGCTTCATGCAAGTCAACAATTCTTGATCGTAGGTCTTCTGAGAGCTCTTTTCTGCGAGGCATGGTTCACATCAGACAGTGCTTCTTGAAACCAGTAAACCCAAAACAGTTGTGTGTTTTTTAAGGGCAGGACAGCTGTCAGCAACACATCCAATATCATCACACTGATTGGAGTCAAGGTTGGCTCACTCCTGGCTCCAATTAGCTTTGGGAGAAGTCATTAAGCTAGGGCCTCACATACTTTTTCCTCCCTGCACTGTGAATGTTTACATGTTATGTGCAATTAAACCATGGCAACATCTAATGTTTGTGTAGAATTATGTTCAGCAGACTGTGTTCTTCTATTGTTGGGACTTAGATGACGTTCAGAGCACATTTTATGCCCAATTCATGCAAAACTCCACGTAATCCCAAGGGGTTCACATACTTTTTCTTGCAACTGTATGTGGCAGGCCAGCAGGTGGGCTTTAATGGTGAGTTGCCATATATATGTCCACATATAGTCACTGACAGCTCTTGGTCACTGTTTACAACTGGGAGCTGGAGGGACAGTCTCCTGATCAAGTGACCACTGTGACAGCCATATACAGTGATCACATAATTAGGAAGTCTGCTTGCAATTCCTGGCATTCAGAACCCCTTTATGGGTCGGTAGCAAGAGGTTAAATATAGTTTTTTATCCTCTGTTTTATTAGCTCTGAGGAAGGGGGTTCAGCCCCCGAAATGCGTCAGCTTATCCGCATCATAAGACACAGTTGTATTGTGACTGTCTTTGTGGATCACCCATACTGCCTATAATCACGTTGGTTTGTGAGTATACATCCTTTCTATTTAATAAATTACGTTGTATACCACGGTAATGCACGATGAGAGTGCGCCCTTGTTTGTTTTCATTTACTTTTTAACACAAGTACATGGTACAACAGGCACATATCAAGAATATGAAATGCCGGGGTAACATACACTTTATGTGAGGGAAACTCCCCTCTTAAAACTGTTGTCAAAAACATGTGACCCCATTGGAAGATTTCCCCTCACCTCCTGTTCCATTAAAAGATACATTAACAAGATTTACCAATGGAATCAAGGAATCTTACTTTTTTTAGCAGATTAGGGAAGAATTAGAAACCTGCTTCCGGTGTACCTGTTAGGTCGATTTAACCTTTCTGCTTGTGATAATATTCGATTTTACCGAGACAGAAAATAATGGGAGATACAGAATTTTACAGCAGCCACCAGACCAAGCGATGGTAAATCTTTCAATGAGGCCATGTGTTCCAGTGACAGTCATTTAGGAAGGAAATTTTATTTTATTTTGTAGAGACTTTGTCTCTACAAAATCTCATCATAGGACAGGATACTTGCTTGTTCCTAATGTATGCAGTGCACACAGGCCCAAAGGTGCAGGAGGTCCAATATGTTCTCACTGCACACACTGGGAATTTAATATGGGAGGCACTCCTTGCCATGACAAGGAGCTGCATCTGCTATATGTGTTTGCATCTCAAAACAGATCTGTGCATGCTGAAACTGTACCTCTGAAGGGGGCAGGTGCAGTGCCAACAATATGCTGTATTCTTTGCATGTATTATGTATGTACCCCTACACACCTTTGCATTGATACTACTGCCAGTGGGTGCACTGGCTAGGCTTTTCTCAACATTCTCCATGAATTAATCTAAATAATAAAAGGTAAAACCTAGTAAAACTAAATAATTGTATGTAGGCTATAGACATTGGGGGCACAGGTGTTTATTGGATGCAATCACATTTAATTGCTCACACAAGTGGTTACATATGACGGAGCCTGGACACAAATGGTTTGCTTCCTGGGTCACATACTCTGGCTGTACAAGCCCCTAGCATAGTGTAGCACAGCATAGAGTCTTGAAGAAGAAGGACCAAGTTAAGACCTTGCACACAGACTCACTGCCTTAAGAAAACACCTCTAAGACAGGAAATAAACAAAAATCTCCCTAATGCGAAACAGACACACAGACAGGTAAAAAACAATAGGGGTCGTCAACCTTTCCTACTCTGCTCAAAACTAAAACAAAAATGTATATATATATACTGATATAGAAGAAGGTTCAACAGAAAGCAGCCTTCATTCATGAGCTGTAGAGAGCCTCATGCCTCCTCTCAACAGCTCTTGTGCACCCTCTCTTCTTAATTTTGTTGATGAATTTACGTACAGCTACCTAGAGGCAAGAATAAAAGTAAACATAAATTGTGCAAAAGTTAGGTTTTAGTGCTTCCAGTTTTATCTTGGTGTCCACAGAGGGCAAGCAGTGCATTGTGATGAATAAGTTCTTAGGGAACAAGCTCTATTTTGATGAAGAAAAAAAGTGATCTAAAAGTATCCTGTACTAGGCTCCACATACGAAATAAAAGGTATCAGTTTACAAACTGAATCTTAACAAGGTAATTTATGTTGATGTGCTTTCTATGCCAAAAAAAAGCAGAGCTCCACTCAGATGGGGAAGTTCTGCTTTAGGACATCCTCCTAATCCTCTGCCTAACTTGACATGAAATTTTGGAGTGGGTGGGAGCAGGTACCTAGTTTTGAAAGGTACCCGCTCCCACTTCTGCTCAGATCGCCTAGGCCAGAAGTGTCAAACTGGTGGCCCTCCAGCTGTTGCAAAACTTCAAGTCCCATCATGCCTCTGCCTTTGGAAGTCATGCTTGTAACTATCAATCTTGCAATGCCTCATGGGACTTGTAGTTTGCCAACAGCTGGAGGGCTGCCAGTTTGACACCTGTGGCCTAGGCAATCCAAGTGGAAGTTTACTTTTCCTCTTTCCTCCCTGCAGTCTTCTGGGACACATCACAGGTCACAGAGGACTGCGGGACCATTTACAAAGAGCATTGGAGCTAGCACATTCCCAATGGGCAACCTGCTGCAAAGCGGAAAGCCGCACAGCCGGATACTCACAGTTAAGATGTCAGCACCAGGGAACCTGGAGGCTAGTGAAGAACTAGTCTAAGTGAGGACAGCAGTGGATTTTTGGACAGGTAAGTGTCCATTTATTGAAAGTCAGCAGCTACAGGATTTGTAGCTGCTGACTTTTAATTTTTTTTTTAACAGACTGAACCTCCTCTTTAATATTGATAGAGGAAGAATATCTGAAAAGATAAGAGACATCAACAATCATTTGAAGTAATCATGCCATAACATGGTATTATAACCAGGACTGAATTTCTTGAAAAACTACAAAGACCAGGTTCTAGCATGGTAGCAAATTTGGGGAGCTGGCCAACATCCAATTTTCACAATATTATAATTTTTTTTTAAGGTGAAATGTTTTGGATAAATGTTATGACATATTCAACACATTTATTTATCTCTGTAAAACAGAACTGGGGCAGCCACCAACACTGTGGTAATCGAGATTGGAAAAATAAGACTTTAAATATCAAATCAATAGTACAGGATATCTGTGCAAAACTGTTTAAGAGAAGGCCAAATCTTGGCCACAAGGTTTGTGACTTCCCCAGTTCTGTTGTTGAAATATAAATTAGGGCTTGTGTAGATGGGGAGATGGGTTTTGTTGCTGAACACTGTTTTTTGCTTTTGGAAATAGCATAAATGTGAATGCAAAACCGCAAAGGGCTGCATTGATTTTCTTTGGCTGCAATGCAAACACATTTCAAAAGGACTTGCTGCGTCCAGGCAAAATTCAATCTCAAAAGTGCCATCAACACTACACCATTGAAGTAAATGGGAATCTGCTGTGTCAAAGGCATGTCAAAGCAACAAAACACAGCCCGCCTACACAAGCCGTAAATGTATTCTATATTTGGATGTCATAACATATACAACTTTAAAAAATCAACAAGTAAATCAAATCAGTAACATTTAAAGACAATGTACTAAAACGAGAACCTTCACAAAATCTACATTAAAGGGTTATCTCACCTTTTCAGAAAAAAATGAAAAGGTGAACACACACCCTATACCTTTTTTTTTTTTAATCCGTGGAGGTGCACAAAAACTCGATAAGTGTACAAAAATACCAACACAAAAAAGTGCATTTAGGGGTGTGTTTTTTGTCCACCCCCCGAAGGAGTAGGACCTCTACATTGATCCCCGGAGTGCAAGGCTCCTGACAGGCACAGATGTTTCCAACATGGTCCACTTAGCCAAAAGGCCTTGTGTCCTTATCCTTGTGATCAGCTGAAGCCAACCACCAAGTACTCAGTCGAGGAGCTCTCCCGAAGAGAGACCCCCAAGAATCGGGGGAGGGAGCAACCTGAGGGCTACGCATCCTCTCCCTAGACGTCAGGGCAGGCCAGAGGACCCACATCCTCCATCCAGTGAGGAAAAAACACACACAAAAGCAGCGCTGGTAGTTTAATTGTTATGCACAAAATATTGGATACATTGTGAGTAGATATACAGTTTTTTGCAGAATAAACATAGAGGTTTTACACTATTGGATGTTGTCATCTGTTTCACTTGGCAGCTTTGATACCACTTGAGCAGAGAACATACACAGCTTTATTTCCTGTTGGTGCCCTATATGGTACCAGCAAATAGGTCCACACACCTCTGAGCTCACTTTGATTTGGGGTCCTTGATTTTGGTAAGATGCTGTATGTGACAAGGTGGAGGGATGCACTGGAGGCACTTCAAACGGAATGTGGCACTAACAGGGGTGGATCATGGGGCCCCTGTGTCCTTGCCCGCACCCAAAAAAGCCTATGAAAAAGCCAATGAAAGGTACCAGGCGCATCTTATGGGGTCCCCTACTGACCCCGGGCCCTCGGGCAGTGCCCGAGTGCTCGAATGGTCAGTCCGCCCCTGGGCACTAATGGACTTATTATAAGTTTTTAACATGTAATCTTTATTTCTGCATTATAATTATGGTAAAGGGTTACTGATATTATTGGTAATTTCTTCACAATTGCACTATAGGTATGAATATTAGTTGGTGGTTTGGTTTGCACTAAAGTTTACATACAGCCCAACGCTTTTTGTATAGAGTACATAATTCAGAATGCTCTCTGATTAGCACTACCCTGAGACAATTACACATACCCTTTATTGTTATTTGTTACCAATAAAAGACATACTTGTGAATGAACAATATATATGTAGATCGCTGCGTAAATTGATGGCGCTATAAAAGTACCTGTAATACATAATAATAATAATAACATAACAGATATATTTGTTAGAAATATGAATCCATCATTTTTAGCTCATATGTTGTATAGTATGTTTACTGTAATATGTAATTCCAGTTTCATTCTTGGCCCAGCCATTCTCAGCTGTGTTCCAACACAGAGCAGTGCCTAGAGCTACTGACATTAGGTGGCTTTTGATACAAAGATTGGGATTCAAATATAAAAAGTAATAACTGGATTGTTTCAATCTGTTCTATAATGTTGTGGCATGTCTTGCTTGGCATGCTGCTTTAAAAACTTCAAATTCAATTCTACAATTCTGCAGAACAATACATTACAGGAACACATAAAAGCTATTCAATATTTTAAGAATAATTTATTAAAACAGATAAAGTTGATAATATTGCACACGTACACAGAATTATTTAGAATAGGGAAGAACCTGATTCTTCAAGCACATCTGTTACTGTGGCACATCAATATTACAGTGTTGCAGAATTCATGGAAATACTACAGTTTTTATTGTTCTCCATTATAAAACAGGATTTGTATAGCACCAACAGTTTGTGCGGTGCTTTACAAAATAAAGGGAAACAGTACAGTTACAAAACAATTCAAGTGAAGAGGTTTAGGAGGACCTTGTTTGTGAGAGCTTACAATCTAAAAGGGAGGGATATATAAAAATTAAACATCTTTGCAAGAAGCTGTACAGAAGCTACATAGATTCAAATCTCTCAATACTGCACTCAGAGTGTGCTAAGCATTGCATCATGTCATATAATACAATATATGCCATGTACTAATATAACACATAGCACAGCAGCTTTACACATTCAAGCTTAAAGTGTTTGCCTCTAAGTTTTGGATAACATGGGGAAGGGTTAGACTCTCTGACAAGTTTTACATTTTTTATTGTTGTCTGTGTCCCAGGGGTCCAAATAAGGGGGGTGGGGGGTAAAGAGGATCCTCCTCCAGAATGTCTGTTCTTTGCACAATTACAGCAGATAGGCTAGTGTAGCATGGCTCGAGGCTCCTACAGTTGCAATAAAAAGTATGCTAACCCCTTGGGATTACGTGGAGTTTTGCATGAATTGGGCATAAAATGTGCTCTGAACGTCATCTAAGTCACAACAATAGAAGAACACAGTCTGCTGAACATAATACTACACAAACATTAGATGTTGCCATGGTTTAATTGCACATAACATGTAAACATTCATAGTGCAGGGAGGAAAAAGTATGTGAACCTTTGAACTTAATAACTGGTTGACCCTCCTTTGGCAGCAATAACCTCAACCAAACGTTTCCTGTAGTTGCAGATTAGACCTGCACAACGATCTGGAGTCATTTTGGATCACTCCTCTTCACAAAACTGTTTCAGTGTAGCAATATTCTTGGGATGTCTGGTGTGAATCGCTCTCTTAAGGTCATGCCACAGCATTTCAATCGGGTTGAGGTCAGGACTCTGACTGGGCCACTCCAGAAGGCATATTCTGTGCTGTTGCAGCCATTGTTTTGTTGAATTACTTGTATGCTTTGGGTCATTGTCCTGTTGCATCACCCATCCTCTGCGGAGCTTCAGTTGGCGGACAGATAGTCGTACGTTTTCCTGCAAAATGTCTTGATAAACTCTGGAATTCATTTTCCCATCATGGACAACAATCCGTCCAGGCCCCGAGGCAGCAAAGCAGCCCCAATCCATGATGCTCCCTCCGCCATGTTTTACAGTGGGGATGAGGTTTTGATGTTGGTGTGCTGTGCCTTTTTTTTCTCCACACATAGTGTTGTGTGTTCTTCCCAAACAACTCAATCTTGGTTTCATCTGTCCACAGTATATTTTGCCAGTAGTGTTGTGGAACATCCAGGTGCTCTTTTGCAAAGTTTCAAACGTGCTGCAATATTCTTTTTGGACAGCAATGGCTTCCTCCATGGTGTCCTCCCATGTACTCCATTCTTGTTTAATGTTTTCCTTACTGTAGATGTCTCAACAAAAATGTTAGCATGTGCCAGAGATTTCTGTAGGTCTTTAGCTGACACTCTGGGATTCTTCTTTACCTCATGCAGCATTCTGTGCTGTGCTCTTGCAGTCATTTTTACAGGACAACAACACCTAGGGAGAGTAGCAACAGTGCTAAACTTTCTCCATTTGTAGACAGTCTGTCTTACCGTGGACACATGAACATCAAGGCTTTTGGAGATACTTTTTCAACCCTTTCCAGCTTCATGCAAGGCAACAATTCTTGATCGTAGGTCTTCTGAGAGCTCTTTTCTGCGAGGCATGGTTCACATCAGACAGTGCTTCTTGAAACCAGTAAACACAAAACAGGTGTGTGTTTCTTAAGGGCAGGACAGCTGTCAGCAATACATCCAATATCATCACACTGATTGGAGTCAAGGTTGGCTCACTCCTGGCTCCAGTTAGCTCTGGGAGAAGTCATTAAGCTAGGGCCTCACATACTTTTTCCTCCCTGCACTGTGAATGTTTACATGTTATGTGCAATTAAACCATGGCAGCATCTAATGTTTCTGTAGTATTATGCTCAGCAGACTGTGTTCTTCTATTGTTGTGACTTAGATGATGTTCAGAGCACATTTTATTCCCAATTCATGCAAAACTCCACGTAATCCCAAAGGGTTCACATACTTTTTCTTGCAACTGTATAAGTTGGGAGCCGCACTACTAAAGCACCTTCACAGCCATACCAAAGTTACTTTTTCTTCCCCTCCAAAATTCAGACAGAGAGAGTGAGCGAGAGAGAGAGAGAAGAGGAAATACTTGATTGGCTGCATCAGTGGCCAGGCTGGACTACTCACAGAACCTTCAGGGAGAGAGGAAAGAAGAGATGCAACCAGGAACTGAAGTCCTGTCCCCGACCTATGGCAACCAGAGTGAAAGAGGGGACTGGGAAGAAAAAAACTTTAGGGAGCCAAAGGACAAATGGAGACAAGCCACAAGAGAGTTGTGTACAGGGGAGAATAGGACAGGCAGATCAATTAGGCTCTATAGTACATGCCCACATCCTAAACTTATGATGGTCAGAAACACCAGGGGAAAGGAATCTGGGGTCTGTGGCCCACCTTAATGACTCTTTCCCCAGACCAGTAGATTGGAGTCAAGCAGCAAAAATAACTGAGCTAAAACTGGCTTGCTGTTTATGGAACCTTGCCTTAGAATTATTCTCCTCCAGAGGTTTGTACAAGTCTGTCTTCTTGCTTGTGGCACAGTAAATATTTTGTGGGTACAGTAATTGTACCATATGTTACCATGTACAAAATGGGTATGCTCATATTATAAGCCCCTCCCGTTTTTAGTGCAATTTTGCCACTTCCACAATAGGCTCTGTGGGACCCCTATGGGGATCATCACCCTTTAATTGTCCTGGTGACCATTGTTGTTACCAAGACAGTAAGTGTGGTAAAATCGAAACATTTTGAGTACTCCCCAGAACAAGAGGTGACGGGAAATCTTCCAATGGAGACAGCTGTTTTGGGGACAACTGTCTAAAAGGGGAATTACCTTCATAATTTCATTATTGGAGGTTTCCTCCAACGTTCTGTTGTGTTCCTGGGAAAAGAAGTTAAGAGATATTTCACAAATGATGCACAGACAGTAATGGAAATTTCCTGGTTAACCCTTCCATACTCTTTCCAAAATTAAAAAAGAAGTTATGTATACACTAACTCCAACCACAATTTTTCTTAGCATTGATGAAGAGAGTGAGGGTTAAAAGTTCTATCAATTTTCTTTTTATTTTAGATACTGTATTTGCTGTGTGTGTATATCTCCATTTGGAGTTTTTTTCCTCCTTTGCTGCCATGGTGTAGCCACATGAAAAGAGAAAAACGTCTCCAGTTCCAAGTCACTCCATGAATATACTGTATTTACATTTTAAAAATGAGGTGCGTAAAATGCTGTCCATAGCTATGATAAAATATCATACGCCATACAGAGATATACTATGTAATAATAAAATGTAATACAGGAAGCAGTGTGTGATCAGCTTATTTATTTCAAACATACTTTTAAAATTAATTAGCAACTATGTAAAATGAACAATTCTTTTCAATATCCCATTTGCACAGAAATAAAGTAATGAAGCACATTAAGTAAACTGATTACCATAAAAAAATGTTTGATAAGTTGGAAGAAGTGAAAAAATTATAATCACAATAATACTGCTAAACCAGGGGCAGACTGACAAATTATGGGGACCACAGGCAATAAGGGATCATGGGGCCCCTGTGTCCTTGCCTAAACTCAAAAAATCCTATGAAAAAGGTACCAAGGGCATCTCATGGGGCCCCCTACTGACCCCGGGCCCTCGGGCAGTGCCCAAGTTTCCAAATGGTCAGTCCGCCCCTGTGCTAAACACAAACATATGAATAAAGAGAACATTTCTGTTACTGTAATAATAAAAAATTTGATGTAATAGTACTTACTGACACATGTTCTTGTTTTATTTTTGTTTTACTATGTATGGGTTTGTTAAATAAATGAAAGAAAATGTACAGACTATAGAACATACAGCATCCAATCAGCAATCATATTATATTGTTCTATTTGTTGTAAACTATTAAAAGCTTTGATTTTTCAAATGCATTATTTTAAAGGATTCTACCACATATTAAGCTAGATTATGATTCCTTTGAACATTCAGAAACTGTGAAGATATTGATTTTTTGTTGAGGATCGGGAGTGGTTTGCAGTGGAAAATCAGTAATTTGGTGCCTTGTTTTAAAGTCTGAAACAAAAAGCTGCGTGGAGTGAGAAGTGGGACACAACATTATAAATAATTATTCAGAATGGTGATGCTCACACTAAATTTACACATTACACTATAAAAAATATGATCAATGGCAAACAACATCTTATTTGAGGTTTAGCTAAAGGCAAATCTTTTTAGACAGAGTGGTAAGAGGATGGAACCACTGTCAGGGTTTATTGTTGTTGGTGTCTGCATTAGGGAGATTTGCTCTCTCTAGTTGCCACCAATGTCACCAGGAATGAGGGCAAAACCCAAACTTTGAGTTGCCACCAGAATAGGAAAAGAGGGGAAAGCTAAAGATTTGTTCCTATGACAAATGTCAAAAAACGGATTTTCCATAAAGTGGTTCTACAGCTAAAATGTTTTTACCTTAATGCACTCCCTGCATTAAGGAAAAATGTTTTAAACATACAAACCTAGATGAGTCCTCAATTGATCTACAACTGTACATGGCTGCATTTCTTTTCTTTTCTCTCCCTCTACTTACAGGGACAGAGGCAGCATCTAAAGCCATTGGCCCCTGCTGCTGTCAATCACATGCTGTGAGGAGGGAGTGGGGGGCAGGGCCAAGCCGTATTGTGTGTGTCAATGGACGCATGCAGCCCAGCTCAGGATCACTCCCACACAGCTGCCCCCATAGCAAGTGGCTTGCTATGAGGGCAGACACAGAAGAGGAGGAGCAGAGAGATCCAGCGGGGGACCCTAGAAGAGGGGGTACGAGGCCACTCTGTGCAATACCATTGCACAGGGCATGTGTATATGTAACATGTTTATTATTTTAATTGGAAAAAAAGACTTTAGAAATGCTTTAAAGCAGAACTATACTCACCTTCTATCCAGCGCCATGGTGTCCTAGCGCTCCCTGCCAGTTGCTGTCATCTTCAGCTGGATCTGCTTCTGGGTACTTATCCTTGTCCATTTTCATTGACCCAGCTGATATGACCTCATTCCATGTGCCAGAGTTCCTTTATTTCAGCATTGCCAAAATTTGTATGTCTCTTCTGTATTAAAATCATGCCTTTTTGCCAAATGTTATTTTTCTGCTTAAGGCTATGTTCACATCTATTCAGACTGTGTTTGATGCATTTTCCGGGTGCATTTTGCGTCTTGTTTCATACCAGTTTTTGATGCATTTTTTTTGCATGTTGTGCTTTGTGTGACTTTAGTTGGTTGTCAAGGAGTGGGCATCCACTGGCATCCTTAACAACTAGTAAACAACATGGTCGATAAGGAGCAGGTGGCTGCCACGTCCTTAACAAGCAGCGTACTCCCCCCCAATCCATACCAGATCCTTATCTGAGCATGCATCCTGACAGGTCAGGAAAGGGGTGAGATGAGCGAGCATCCCCCACCCCACCCTGAACCATACTAAGCCACATGCCCTCAACATGGAGGGGGGTGCTTTGCGGTTAGGGGGGCTCCCCCCCAAAACACTTTGTCCCCATGTTGATGGGGGCCTTGTATGGATATGGAGGGACACACAACACTGTTTTTTTTCATGATTTGTTCATGTTTTTAATTGCCAGCAATAGGTTTGTTTGTATTGTATGGCTCATTGGTTGTTAAGGACACAGCCGCTGCTTAACAACCATGTTGTTTACTGGTTCTTAAGGGCACCAGTGGCCGCCCGCTCCTTATCAACCAGCTTAAAGTCACACAAAACACAACATGCAAAATCCTAAATGAGTAAAACAAACGCATCAAAACAAAATACTTGTGTTTTTGTTGCAGTGCCACTGAAGTCTATTACACACAAAACGTAATCTGCTGTGGGAAAACACATCCCTGACCCTTTCAAAAATCTGCACAGGCTCAAAATGCACAGATGTGAACTAGATCCTTAGGAAAGGTAAGAAAAACTTTTAGCTTTTAAAACCACTTTAAAAAAAAACTTTTAATAGTAGCTCCCCCGCAGCCCCCCATAAATATTTACCTGAGCCCAATCTCGATCCAACACTGTGTACATTTGCAGCTGCTTGTCTCCCCTCTCCCTGTTCTCACAGGCTTGGCTGAGAACAGCGCGAGTCATTGGCTCCTGCTGCTGTCCATCAAAACCTGTGAGCAGAGAGTGGGAGGGCGGGACGAGCTGGGCTGTGTGTCTGAATAGATGCAAACAACCTGGCTCCAATGCAAACAACCCCCCCCCCACACACACACACACTCCCTGTTACTTTTATAGGAGGGATAGGTATCCCTAAGAGTTGAAACCATGGAAAATGACAGTACGTCTACCAGATATATATAGACTTAGATACTTGAAAACAAAAACACATAAATGACACTACGTAATGTTACAAAGCATTTATGTTGACTTCTACTCAATAAATTCACAATGTTGCAATTTCCCTATCGCCAAAAAGTAGATTCTGTGCAAAAAATTCTGTTCTCCTTCGATCTCCAATTGTCATGTCGCTTGAGGCTCCACACATTTAAAGGATAAGTTCATCTTTTCAAAAAAAAATCATAAATGCACATCTTTTTGCAGGTAAAAATTTTTAATTTATTATTTTCTTATTGGGAGCCTGCAAAGCATTGCACGAGTGATCAGCAGATTGTGGGTGCTATGTAGGGATCTTACAGATTCTGTGTGTTGTACCTTGTACGATCATCAGTTACACACTTACAGGAATTTTCAATGAACTACCACAGAGCTCAACAGCGCCATGGTATTTCATTGAGAACTACAACCTGACAGCTGCAAAGGCTGTCGGTAGTTGTAGTTTCCCATTCACAGAATATTGTGACTGAGTGACATGGCCGGGTGAGTGGAGCTCACACACAGCTGCATCTTTTTTTAATTGTGGCAGATACAGGGAGAAGATCCCTGGTTTGCTGCCACAGCGGGGATTGTGGGTGGGGGTCGCGGGGGCAGCTGCAGCAGTAACATGTTACATGTTATACCCTGAATATGACTGTAACATGTTAGAAAAGGTAGCTTTTAACAACATATGATCTTCTGCACTTCTATTTTTAAACATACTATTCTAAAATAAGTGAAAACATTTCAGAGAGAACTTTAAGACACATACACCTTAAACATTATAAACAAGCCTGACTTAAAAATGTTCACTAAAATTTAAATACATTCAAACGATGGTAACATTAAAGTAAAACAGTGTAGCTAGCAAACTACGAGACAAAATCCAACTAAAAAATATCTCAGTTTTTCCTAAATTGAATAGATAGTTATAGCTGCAACATTTTTATTTGGTTTTAGAATTTTTAGGCATTATTTTACTAATTAGCTCTGTTAAGCTGTACTTTATTCACTATTTTAAATAATTCCTTTGCACATAATTGGTTGTTTACATAGAACATAGGTTCAAGTAAATACAACTATTTAAACCCAATAGATGTTAGGCTTTTACAAATGATGCACAATCCTATTCCTTCTGTACTGAAATGTATTGTAATTGTACTGTCTCCCTTATATTGTAAAGTGCTGCGCAAACTGTTGGCGCTATATAAATCCTGAATAATATTAATAATAATTTGGCAACATTTTTGAAGTATTAATAAGCTCTGTCATTGCAGAGATCATTGCTTTTCAAGAGGCAGATTAGTTTAACAAAATAAAGTAAATCTTTGAAACAGAATACAAAGGTGCATGACATTGTGATTATTGAAGTTTACAATATAAATCATTTTTATACCTAGGGAAGTGTGTGAATCTGCCAATACTATACTGTGGACAACCAGCTGCATGTGACTACTCCTCTAAATAGATTTTACATCTAAAAGTATATGACAATTAAATAAATGTTTCTTTTAGAACTATGTACTGCTAGTTTGTTTTGTTTGTTTTTTTTGTTTTTTTTTTTACTAGTGGCAATGGCAGCTCTATTTGTTTCAATAGTAGACACAAAAATAAACCTAGCTACAAAACCTATTTTTCAAAATAGCCAAAAAGTTGAAGTGACCATTGCATCCAGAAAACAGCCTAGCAGTCTCTGACATCAAAAGACAGACACATTGGGGTTGATTTCCTAAAGACAAAAGGGCTGTTCACTTTGCAGGGGAATTTCCCCCCAGCTTAGTGAATAAGGAGAAGCTCTGCTAAATTCCAAGATAATGAAAGCAAACATATGTGTTTTTTTTTCTTTGCCTGTAATTGGGTATTCTTTGCAAAGAGAATTTCACCATATTTAATATGTTAAAGCAAAATTCCCTTGCAAAGTAAACAACCTATTTGGTTTTAGTAAATCAGCCCCAATGTTTTAATTAATATTGATTATCAAGGGTAGCATGAATGCTTGTTTTATGTGATAGATTTTAGCAACTTTGGATTATTACCTATGTCTTAGACAATATTTGAAAAAAAAGGGTTTTCTTATGGTTTTCTGTGCCTACGAGACGTTTTGAGTGCTGATAGCATACAATTCATAATTTCATGAGTTAACATATTCAAACTTTTTCTTCTTTTCAAATCATCAAATCTTGAATAACATGTAGTTCAAGCACAATTAGTAGAACAAACACGCTTGTACCTGAACGGAAACTACATTTATAGCTATATAGAGCAAGGCCCTCTGATTCCTTTTGTACCAAACTGTATTGTAACTGTAATGTCTGCCTTTATTTTTTAAAGCGCTCCACAAACTGTTGGCACTATATAAATCCTGTATAATAATAATATTATAGCTAAATCTCTTAGCTTATTGGAGGTAATTTACTAAAGGAGTAGGTAATACCCAATTAGCAATGTATGTGTGTTTACCCTGAATACCCAGTTATGTGAAGGGGAAAAAAAAAAGACTGAGAGGTAATTTACTAAAGGCAAAGAGACTGTGCACTTTGCAAGTGCGGTTTCTCTGTTTTTTTCCCCCCCAGAGTTCTGCTTTGTAAAGAATACTCAATCAGGCACAAGAAAAAAAAACAGCATTTTTGCTTGCACAGGATTGGATGAGACATCAGTAGAGCTTCATCACATTTACTAAGCTCTGGAGATAATCAGTGCAACTGCACTTGCATAGTGCACAGTCTATTAGCCTTTAGTAAATCAACCCCTATGTCTTGCACATGCCTGGATTACTGTACCGAACACATCTTCACCTCATTCACTAAGCTCAGTGAACATTAATATAGCCATTAGCAAATGAAAATCATCGGCTTTTCTTAAAGATAAATCCTTGCTATCAAGATATATTGCAGATATATTTAAAAATACAGTGAGAACTGAAATATGTTATTGTGTGTGAAATGACATTAAGAAATGTTAAAATACACTATTTAAAATAAAAATTAAAAAATGTTCTTAGTTGATATTTTTAATTCTAATCTGTTCTTATCCTGGTTACAGTGGTCTGGCAGCAGTGAATCTGCAAATCACCAGTGATCTACAAAGGGCTGTTGGAAACAAGTGAAAGAAGAAAAGCTACAAAAGAATAGCAAGGATAATAGCAAGTAATAGTAAATTCAAGCTTTCTACTTAAACTGAAACTAAAGATAAAAACTTTTTTTAACACTATTGCATTAAAGGATAAGTTCACCTTTCGTAACATGTTACATGGTACACCCATATTCAGGTTGTAACATGTAACATGTTACAAAAGGATCGTCCCTGCTCCCCCTCCCCCTCCCCGATTACCTGTTTTTACAGTTAGCGGGGGATCTTCTTCCCCCTCTAGCTATCAAAACCTAAATAACACATGGCCGTGCGGTGCTGTGCCCAGCTACCACATCCCTCGTGGAGAGAACTACAAGTTCCGACAGCCATCGCGGCTGTCAGTTTGTAGTCCTCAATGCACTACCATGGCATTGTTGAGTGGTGTGGTTGTTTATTGGTTTTACCTGTCAGTGAGTATCTGCTTGCCCGTAGGAGGTACAAGCAAACAGATACACTGACAGGTCTGCAGGAGTCCTGCATGGCACCAGCGTTCAGCTGATCACTGGTACAATGCTTTACAGGCTCCCAAAACAAAACATTTTTTTACCTGCAAAACGTCTGACATAAAAAATGTTTTCTATTTCAGTTTACTCCCCCTTCCCTGTGTGAAGGGGAAGTGAGGGGAGAAGATATCCAGTGTTATGCATGGCTGTATCTCTTATCCCCTCTCTTCCTCTTCACTCAGGACTTGAGCCCCAGCAGGAGCTATTGGCTCCTGTTGCTGTCAATCAAATGTAGTGAGGAGGAAGCAGGGAGTCAGGGCTAAGCAACGCTGTGTGAGTCTATGGAGAATGGCTCCATAGACACACAGCTCGGGAGCAAACAGACACCATGAGCTTCCATAGCAAATTGCTTGCTACTGGGACACAGTAAGAAGAGGAGAAGCCAAGATCACCAGCGGGGGACCCGAGAAGAGAAGGATCAGGACCACTCTGTACAGTACCACTTCACACAGCAGGTGGGAATAACATGTTTGGTATTTTAATTAAAAAAATAGCTTCTATTAACACTTTAAATTCATATATTATATGTAATATATGTGTTACAATATTTTTCATTTCCAATCATTTCTTTTGAAAAACTGTAAAATAATGACATTATTTTGAAAGTATTTGTTTTCAAAAACTTTGATTAACCTTTCTAAGATTTATACTTCTTCCTCTTTTTGGTGCTGCACTTCCTCCTAACTTCCTTTTGGGAACACCCTCTCTCCTTGATGCTACTAGAAAGATCATGTGTCCCATGAGCATCTGTGGTGACACAAATGCGCAAAGCAGTGAAAAAAAAGTTTCTACTGGTCTCTCCTCCCTTATATTACCACAATGATGGACCAGCAAATAAGTACAACAACACATTTGTTTAGGAGAAAATATGTCAATTTTTTTTAATGAACTTTATTGCCCATGTGTTTTTTCTGCGGATACCTATCAATCAATTTCAGATGTGTTTCTCTCCTAACTTTTAGAGAGGATCTTATCTGTCAGGCAAAATGGAGCAAAAGTCCTTTTTTTTATTCCAGCCTTTCTGTGCTGCCTGAATACATTGACGCATAGAGCGGGTGGATGTAACTGTGCAGTTCTTAGTAGAGGAACGTGCAGACTGCAGTGGCTTCATAGAGACACCACAGCAGACTGGAGCTACCGCAAATACAGAAGTACTGAAGGGCAAAAAATAAAAACAATCTTGTGCAAACTAAAAGCAACAATAAACAACATGAATTCTCAGATAAAATGTGTTAGTGTAATGTAAATAATTTATCATTTGACTTAAAAAAACTAAAACTTTCAAAAACAATAAATAGTTAACTTTCCTTTTTCTTGTTGCAGGTGCCTGGCATAAAGCAAACATTTTTTGAAAGTAGTTTCCTTTTCAATCTTAGCACCTTTTATTTTTGCTTGTGTTCTGTGCTACCGTTTGTGCGTGTGTGGTGGCAGCAGAACTGGGGGGAAGGGATGTAAAAAACACAACAGGAGTTTAAGGGTCATCAGCTTTTAGCCTCAGCATGACCACCTCTGTAAAGTATGAGCGGATCACGTGGGCCATTCCAGGCTGTTAATAATTCATTCAGAGCACGTTTTACTCTTGAGGAAATGCTTTGTTCTTCACATTTCCCTGTTCCCCCCTCCTCCACACCAACAGCACAAGAAAAAAAAATAGTAATTTTGTTTTGCAGGACTTTTAAAAAAGACTGGATAAAAATAATTGCAAATCACACAAAATTTGAACCAATCACTAAACAGCCGCTGCTAAACGCAATTCTCGTTTTTGTAAGGTTGTTATATTCAAATAAAGTGATTTGCATATGTGTTTAGAAATTCTGATTTTTTTTTTTTCCAGCCAAAAATACTGAAATATTTAAACATTCTGTACCTTAGTTTATATCAAAAATAATTGTAAACATCCAGAAAATGAGGTATGAAATATAAGGACGAGCTTAGTGATTTCACTGAAATTGATCTTGTCACAAAATTACTGATTTTACCATCAGGGAAATTTCACCAAAGCAGAAACTTTAAGGTTTGCTCACTGAAATTTTCTTGAAAATAAAATAAAAAAGACTACTCTTCTTTTGAATTCATTTTTAGGGGATGTATTTAGAGCAGTTTAGTAGTTTTCTGTACTTGTTTTTTTATCTTGTTTGTGTGTATTTGATCATTATCTGTGGTCTGCTGTTTTCATTTTGTTACATTTAAATTTTTCACTATCCTATCCCTCTTGTATTAAACTGTATTGTTGCTGTATTGTCTCCCGTTATATTGTAAAGCGCTGAGCAAACTGTTGGCGCTATATAAATCCTGTATAATAATAATAATAAGCTGTTTTTTATGTCTATAAAAATGACTTAGAATAATGAGCTTGTTGATGGTCTGTTTTACTACAAGAACAGGATTGGTAAACAAGATTAGTAAAAATTTGCTTTCTTTATTATTTGCATTTAAAATAAATGGCACTCTTAAAGTCCATCTAAATTTCACCTTACCCTTTGGGGTTGATTTATTAAAACCTGGAGAGTGCAAAATCTGGTGCAGCTGTGCATGGTAGCCAATCTGCTTCTAACTTCAGCTTGTTCAATTTAGCTTTGGCAAAAAAACTGGAAGCTGATTGGCTTCTATACAGAGGGTCACCAGATTTTGCACTCTCCAGCTTTAGTAAATCAACCCCACAGACTCCAATGCATTTCAGCACACTTCCTTTGAAATTTAACTGATCAGTTTTGCCTGCATCTCTTATGATAGATAACAAAGGAACTATGCAGGCATTCACACTGCAAGTAGAGATTTTGATATAAAAAAAGATCTTTGTCAAAGCTAAATTAAATTATTTAAGAACATTCCATGAAATATTTTTGTGGTTAAAGACTTGACAGCACTGGTTGACTTAACAGAGAAAAAAAATGAAGGTAAATAATATTCTGACCCTGGATAACCTCTGATCAAATTCACAGCAATTGCTTTGCCAACAGAAACAAGAAAATGCAGCTCATCTGTTAAAGGGCAAAAAATTAATATATATATAAATATTTATATTATATTATATTACATATATTAAATGTAAACCTATTTACTAAAATCTTTTATAAACAGCTTTACATAGTGCTGGTGATCCTGCCATAAAGATCCAGGTTTAATCATTTCCTGTTTCAGGTCAGCCCGTGTCTCCCAGTGTTGCTCTTGCGTTGTCACTCCCTCACATTAACTTTTGATGGAGACTACAAATAACTGCTTCAGCGCACATTACACAGGTATGACCTGCTGTTGTCACCATCAGCAATTCCCCCCTGAGAAATGCCATGTGGCCATGTCTAGAGTGCATACATGTGGACAGTAAGGGGCTGATTTACTAAACCTGGAGAGTGCAAAATCTGGTGCAGCTGTGCATGATAGACCATCAGCTTCTAACTTCAGCTTGTTCAATTAATCTTTGAAAAAAAAAAAACACTGGAAGCTGATTGGTTTTTACTCACAGCTGCACCAGATTTTGCACTGTTCAGTTTTAGAAAATCAACCCCTAAGGAAGGCCATACATGGGTCGATTTTCGAACGATTTTTTGTTAAAAAATTGGACCTAAGAATAATCAGCCAATTTCGTTCTGTTAGTGGGGCAATGGCACTGCATGATTTTTTGTGGTTCCTCCCCATTTCCTTAATTGGGCATGCTGGAAAATTAGTGAAAAATGACCGATTTTCAAAATCATTGGTTGCACCATCAGATTACAGAACGAACAATGTTTTTGATTTTCGATCGAAAAATCATTTGGAATTCGACCCATGTATGGCCTGCTTAACACCCCCGGTCACATCAGGTGCGACTTGGCATGTGATTTGCATGCCATGCAACTTGCAAATTGTATGCCAAGTTGCACCCTATTGTTCGTAATTAGAGCGGTCAAATCAGTGTGGTTCTGACTTAGTGAGAGCCGCACCAATTTCTAAAGTAGTACATGCACTATTTTTGGTGCGATTTGCATAGACATCTATATCAGAAATCGGAATCTCACCCGACTTTGAAACCGTGCGACTTCACTGTAAGTTGCACGATTTCCAAGTCAGGCTTGATGTGACCGGGGGGTTAGTGACAGCAAAGAGGCTGCAGGAGATGAGCACTTAGATGCCACAAAGAGTGAAAATATGGTAAAAACAGGTATTTTATTCACACACATACACACACCGATTGTTTATGTGTTCCCATTCACACAGCATACCTAAAAATAATAATAATAATAATTAAAAAAAAAATCTTACCTTTCTAGTTGTTTGGAGTAGATTTATACATGCTAGCTATTCCTAGAGGGACACACAGGGGGAAAGTGATTGTAAGCTCTTATGAGCAGGGCCCTCTGAATCATCTTGTTTTTCATTGTATTGTATCTGTACTGTCTCCCTTTTATATTGTAAAGCGCTGTGCAAACTATTGGCGCTATAAAAATCCTGTATAATAATAATAAGAAACCGCTATCATATTTTTAATTTTTAAAGTGGTATTACTCAAATGCAAACATTTATCATATTGCAGCTTACCAATTCATAGATGTGATGCCTGCTATAGTTTTCTCTTTTTAGGCTTTCTTTCCTATCTTTTTACCTGGTGATCTGGCCAGTAAGTCTGTTGTTTTTCAACAGAACAAGATATCATACAGATGTAGCAGTTAGACGGTTAAGACAAACCATTGAACACTCACAGGGGTACTTACAAATATGATTAGCTTCTATTTATTTATTTTTGTAAAACTTTTATCCCGTAAGGAAAAAAAAATGTTTGCTGTAACTGCTTGAAAAGTGTTAGCCGGAGTTTGGCTTCAATTTGTTAGTGTATCTAAAGCTATACTAGTACATCTCATACTACCCTCCTCCCAGACTGATTGTGCTGCTGCCCAAAGGTGTCTCTGTTGCTCCTTCATTCAGAGTGGGGACACTCTTATAAAGGAGCTGTGTTATCCACCCGATTACCTGTTGAAAACAAGGAAAAGCCTAAAAAAAGAAAACTAATGCAGGCATTACATCTAAGGATTGGTAAGCTGCAATATATATTACATTTTAGGTTTTGGATTTAACACTGCTTTAGCTTATGCTGTGTGAACTGTCACAAATATTGGGCTTGTTCAGTGCAGGGGAGATTTACTAAAACTGCTGCAATCAGAATCTGGTGCAGCTGTGCATGGTAGCCAATCAGCTTCTACCTTCAGCTTGTTCAATTAAACTTTGGCAATAAAACCTGGAAGCTGATTGGTTTCTGGGCAGAGTTGCACCAGATTTTGCACTCTCCAGTCTTAGTAAATAACCCCCTGTGTCTGTTGAGCTGTGCTTTTCTGCACACATATGGTGAGAACAGAGCATGTAGAAAACAACTCTGCAAAAACACGTGTGAACAAGCCCATAATGTATGCGTTATTCCAATCTGGCTGCAAAAGCAGTAATATACTTCAATGTCCCAGTGTACATTGACTATCAGGGACCCTTTCACATGGGTGTTCAGTCTGGATCTGTCTCAGTTATTCAGGTGAATCCAAACTGAGCCACAATGTATGTCTATGTGCAGGCGGATGTAAACAGATGCACATCCATTTACATCTGACTCTGCTGATGTCTGCAGAAGTAAGAGGAAAGCGTCTGCATTCTTTTGTTGGTGTCTGTTTGCATCAGTTCTGTTTATGGCCATTTTTGGGCAAGAAGCATATTTTTTTGTTACACTTTTGTCACCTATGACTAGTTTCTTCAACAACTAAAAAAAAATGGATGTAAACTGAGACAAAATGAACAGAACTGAGCTGAAAATGAATGAGCAAACTGATGTAAATGGATTATTATAATACAGGATGTAACCTTTTTTTAATAAAAAATGTGACTGAATGGATGTCACCTGTGGGAAAGGACCCGGAAGGCTGATAGCATCAGTCATAGCTTTCACATGGTGAAAAAAATGGATGTAAACTGAACAGAACTGAAGACGAATGTGCAGACAAATGTAAATTATTATTATTTTTTTTTTTAATTATTATTATTATAATACAGGATGTAACTTTTTTTAATTAAAAATGTGACTGAACTGATGACTCCTGTGGGAAAGGACCCTGAAGGCTGATAGCATCAGTCATAGCTTTCACATGGTGAACAAAAATGGATGTAAACTGATGTAAAGTGAACAGAACTGAAGATAAATGTGCGGACAAATGTAAATGATTATTATTATTATTTATTATTATTATAATACAGGATGCAACTTTTTAAAATAAAAAAAGTGACTGAAATGATGACACCTGTGGGAATGCACCCTGAATGCTAATAGCATCAGTCATAGCTTTCACATGGTGAACAAAAATGGATGTAAACTGATGTAAAGCGAACAGAACTGAAGATGAATGTGCAGACAAATGTAAATTATTGTTATTATTATTATCATTATAATAATACAGGATGTAACTTTTTAAATAAAATAGTGACTAAACTGATGACACCTGTGGGAAAGGACCCGGAAGGCTGATAGAATCAGTCATAGCTTTCACATGGTGAACAAAAATGGATATAAACTGATGTAAAGTGAACAGAACTGAAGATGAATGTGCAGACGAATGTAAATTATTATTATTATTTATTATTCTTGTTATACAGGATGTAACCCAAATCAGGTTTTTGTTAGCAAAAAACATGACTGAACAGTTGATGCCTGTGGGAAAGGACCCTGAAGGCTGACAGCTTTCACATGGCAAAAAAAATGGATGCAAACTGATGCTAGAACAGAACTGTACTGGAGATAAATGTGCAAACAGATATAAATGTAGTATTATTATAATTATTATTATACAGGATGGAACCTGAATCAGGTTTTTCATAGCAAAAAACATGAGTGAACAGGCTATGAGGTTGATTTACTAAAACCGAAGAGTGCAAACCCTGGTGCAGCTGTGCATGGTAGCCAATCAGCTTGTAACTTCAGTTTTTTCAATTAAGCTTTGGAAATAAAACCTGGAAGCTGATTGGTTTCTGTGCAGAGCTGTACCAGATTTTGCACTCTCCGGTTTTAGTAAATCAACCCCAAAGTCTGTGTGAAAGGACCCTTAAGGCTGATAGCATCAGTCATAGATTTCACATGGTTAAAAAATGGATGTAAACTGATGTATAGTCACCAAAACTGAAGATGAATGTGCAGACAAATGTAATGTTTTCATTTGTTTGCACATTCATTTTCAGTTTTGTAAATTATTATTTACATTATTATTTTAAAATTATTTTTATTAAACAGGATGTAACCAAAATCAGGTTTTTCTTAGTAAAACAAATGTGGGTGAAAGAATGACATCTGTGTGAAATGACCCTGAAGGCTGATAGCATTGGTGGTAGCCTTTAGCTGGTAAAAAAAATGGAGGGAAAATAACCCTGAATAGCCTCTGACCAAATTTACAGCAATTTATTCCCTGACAGAAACAGAACTAAAATGCAGCTCAAATATATATTACAAAGGTGAGGTTGTGAGTTCTTCACCATAAAGGAATTTAAAAAATATTCTGCGAGACATTTAGGTTCCATTCACACTAATGTGTTTTTTAATGCTTTTTGTTTTCCTATGGGAAATGTTCACATCTATGCTTTTTTGAGCTGCTGCATTTTTGGAAAGGGTCAGGGACTTTTTTAAAAGCAAAAAGCAGTGTTTTTGCTACAATAGAGTTCAATGGAGAAGCTGCTGAGCTGCATGGTAGTGCGTTTTTGCTGCGTTTTGCATTTTTATTCTGCCTGGCAACAAAAAAAATCCACTTTAACAAAAAAAAAAAAGAGTTGAACAAAACACAAAAAGTGGTAAAAACGCCTCAAAACACATCAAATACGCATGTAGAAAAATGCAAAATGAACTGCAGAAAGCACTGCAAAACAAACAAAAAGCTCCATGCACACTAGTATTTTTTTAAGCTCAAACAATGCTGGAAAAAAATGCTGGATACAAAAATGCTTGAATAGCATTTTTTTAGTAGTGTTCAGAAACGTTTAGGAGTGCTAGCATTTTATTAGCGTTTTTTTCAGTACATGTAGAGAAAAATGTTTTTTTACAGTTGTTAGGAACATTTTAGTACAGTTTAGCAGCGGTTTCTGCTGGAAAACGCTCCAAAAACATTTAGCTCCTAGACGCTGAAGCTCAAAAAACGCTAATAGCGTATAGTAGTGTGCATGGACACTGGACGTTTTTACAGCTGCTGGCTTTTGGCATTTTTTTTTTCTACAGCCAGTAAACTCCCCAGCATGTTATCCTATGTGTCCATGCACACAGACTGTAATCAGCGTTTTTTGGCAGGAAAAAAACCCAGAACTAGCGCGTTTCTAGAGTTTTTAGCTCTAAAAACACTCTAATGCTGAAAATCGCTGAAAAACACAGCAAACCAGCATTTTTGGATGTTTTTGAGCAAAAAAAAAATTCTTTTGTAAAAAAATGCAAGCGTGAAAAAGCACGGCAAAACACAGATAAATGCTAATGCAAAAACACGCTGAAAATGCATGTTGCCAGCGTTATTAAAATGCCCCGTTTACATGGAGCTTTAGGATAACATTCTTTAGGAGCAGAAAAAAAAATGCTCATAACAGCTTCTAGCAGCTTAAAAAAACACTAGTCCCCTCAGTCATAAAAAACAGACGCAGGGCCCTTTTACGTGGGTGTTATGTTTGTCCAATTTTTTTTTTTTTTAATGAAACACGGACAGCAAATCATTCAAATGCGCTATGCAGGTGTGTCGGTTCAGGTGCGTTTTTTTCAGGGCTGTCGTTTTCCGTTTACATGGATCTAAATGGATATAAGCGGAGGTCATCTGTTTATGTCTGCTCTGAGGGGGGCCACCTCATCCCTTTACAATGGAACACACATTAATGACACAGGTTCTGGGGCTGATTTATTGCAGATAAGGCATTCAGGGAGTTAAATTACCACCTTAATCAGCCCCAGAACCTGTGTCATTAATATGTTTGGTTTTACAGGGATGAGGTGGCCACCCTACTGCTCTGCCATTTTTGGGCACTAAACATATTTTTTACTGATACTTTTCTCACCTAAGACTAGTTTATCCAATTAAAAAACATGGATGTAAACTGAGGTCAAGTGAACTGAAGATGGACATTTAAACTGATGATGAATATACAGGATGTAACTTGAATCAGTGTTTTCTCAGCAAGAAGCGTGTCTGAACGGACGACTTCTGTGTGACATGTTCCTGAAGGCTGACAGCATCAGTCAGTCTTATCATGGTAAAAAAAATGGAGGGAAAATAAGATTTTGACCCTGAATAACCTCTGAGCAGTTTTCTAGCAATTTATTCCCTGACAGAAGTAAAATGCAGCTAAAAAAATTTAGAAATAAAGAAAAGGGTAAAGTAAACGGAGTTCTGCACCAAAAAAGAATTTTCTTAGAAAAAAACAAACAGAAATGTGAGCGGAGAATCCCCTTAGTGACAGGGGCTGTGGTGAATGGTGTGCTAATTGAACGAGGTGTCAGGTTGATGTAGTTGGGGATGACACTACACTCGGTGTTTATTGGGAATAATTGCTCTTTTTGGTGGTGATTTGCCCGCCTCAGCCATGCCTTATCTCTCAGCTGCAGGACATCATTAATTATGCTAATTGTGTGAGCGGATATACTTTCCCCCTCTGGCTGGTTGGTAAAGTGAAGGAGCCGCCCTGGGCTCAGGTCACATGATTCGCTCTTCGCGCCACTTTCGTAAAAGCCCCTTTTCTGGGTATTTTCCCCCCGGTGCAGCTTCTCGGTCCGGGCTCAGGTAATGTTGTTTATGTTTTGCGGCTCCTCCGGGGTTTCCGCCACATTGGCTGCTCTCTGTGTGTTTCTCCCCCCCCTCCTCCAGCGGCTGCCTGTGAGGTGGGTGCTGGGCTGGCTTGGCTCTGCACCGTCCTTACTACGTAGTTTACCAAAACAAGGCGAGGGGGAGCCGGGCACCTGTACGAGTCGGCGGGGAGGCTGGTGGTGGCGGTCCGGGGCTGTGTGTTGTGCGGGGCTGAGATTGCCCGTGCGGGCTGTGTGCACAGGAAGGAGGAGAGGGTGATGTCTTTGTTTGTGGCCTGTGCTAGTGCTCGGCGCACGGTGGCGGCGGGGGGTGTACGGGGTGAGCACATGGCGGAGGGAGGGGTGGAGGACCGGACCGGGCACTTCATTCCAGGCTTGCGGTGTCGGGACTTGTAGTCCTGGGCTCGGTTCTGTTTGTTTGCCTGAGGACGGCCATGCGGTCTGTTAACCCCTCGTGTGCCGCTACAACTTCCAGCGGCTGTGATTAGGGGGGAGGGGAAGGAGGGGGGTGCCCTCCGCGTGTTGCGGATCCTCCACCGCCCCCCGCCCCGGAACACGTGGGTGCAGCGGGGACAGGACAATGGACACCTGTTTATTTCGCAATAGTGTGCGAGGCACGTGCATCGGCCATTTAAATGTACCGAGCGGCGGGCGGATGATGGCTGCTGGGGAGGGAGGACGGTGATGGGGAAGGGGGGGCTGATGCTGGAAGGGGGCGATGAGGGGGGTGTCAGGCGATCCGGCGCCGCAGGGGTTAAGGTTTGGCGCGGTTTTGCGGCATTTGAATAGACGGGACTTCATTTCCCAGAATCCCCCCCGGCCCCCCTCTATAATCTCAGCACGAGGGACGGAGACGCGTGGTTGGTGGTGAGCGGTGCTGGTGGGGCAGGTAATACCGGAGAAGAGAGGGTAGATCGGGGTCAGACACCGACAGATGGGCGGCTAGGAGGTGACGGCGTGCTGGGATCACTAAGCAGTGAGTGCGGACTCATCCCCGGGCACCCCGATCACTCAGTGGGGAGATGACGGCACCCAGATCTCCCAACTCAAACTCCACTTCCTAACTTTCCCTTTTTTTCTCCCTCTTTAGTTTCACTTTGTCTCCTAGTGAGCCATGATCCACACAACTCCCTGATCCCATGAAGGTGGACGAAGTCCAGGGGTGCTGTGCCTGTTCCGGGGCTCATTCAGACCAGCCACCAGCATGCATGCTGCCATGACTTGTCTAGGAGAGATGCTTCATGTAATCTTTGAAGTTCATCACTCAAGTCAGTGACTGCAGCATATTGCTGTGGGTTGTGCTGTCTACAATGCACATGGCTGTGTTCTGCATGGGACATACAGGGGCTGTGCCTGCTCTGGGCTCATTCACACCAGCCCCCGCTCTAACACGTTGCCCTGTCATGTTCCATTCATTTCCTTTTCTTTTAACTTTACTAAAGTGTTGACAGGTGACACTTCATTTACATCTCTGTACTGTACTATATTGCAGAGACTTGCTCCAGGTTTAGGCAGCACAGTGGTGTGAACAGGACACATAGAAAACCATCACTTTCTATGTGTACACTGATTTATGATCCACAGAGGTGGTGTGATTGAGTCCATAAGACTTTAGTTGGGTGAAGATCATTTTCAGTGCAGTTTGTTTTCATGTGTGGGTTTTGAGTGACGTTTATACACAACTCTACTAGAATTGCACTATGGGCCAATTCATACCATAGAAATGCAGTCTGGATGGCCTCTGGTGCATTTCGTTTTCTTATATAAGGACATGTGCATCTTTGAACTGTCGCTGCATTTTTGTACAGCTTGGTGTAGAAAAATTGCAGCATGCTCTAGGGTTCTCTTTTCATGTAACTTGCTGCACTGGTGTGAACTGCCATTGAAAACCATATAACCTATAATCCATGCATCTTCAATGCAGGTAGAATGCACTGGACCACATGTGGTGTAAGCCAACCCCTAAATACATGTTCATATGTTTGGTGTATTCTTTAGTCTATAGGGCCAGTATCATGCTGCAACTGCACTAAGTAGCACATGTATCTTACAAAATGTACTGCACTGATGTCAATGTGATTTCTATTGTCATACAATTCTGTACAACTAAAGGCACATCTGAGGGCACTGTGAACCAGGCTTTATTTAGGTCCAACTCATGTTGGAGAGTACTTCTGCATTGTTTGAGCTGACAGTTGCTTAATGTGCTTGATGTAAAGATTAATTTTCACTTTTTTTTTTCTCTCCTTAGGCTCTTGAGTTCTACTTCGTACAGCTGCTGTTTGTGGCCTGATCCGTCTGGGTTATGCAAAAGTGCTTATAGTGCAGGTAGTAATTAGTACCTACTGCACTCTAAGCACTTCCAGCATTGCCATGGCAATTGAATCGATTACTGCCGGACACCTGTGCATTGTGTACCAGCCGCTATGTGTTAAGGTGCATCTAGTGCAGTTAGTGGCATAGCTTAGAATCTACTGCTCTAAATGCTCCTTTTGGCACAAGGTGTTTACATATCCTCATCTTGCTCATGGATTGTCTTTTCCTGTGTATGTTCCTTGTTTTGCCCTGGCTGTGCCAAAGTGCTCATAGTGCAGGTAGCTTTCCTTCAGTTTCTACTGTAATATGGGCACTTACAGTACTGCCAGAGATGTGCCTACAGAATGTTCTTGTGGAACCCTATGTCTCTGCTCCTGTTAGTTTGGCTGGATTGCACCAGCTGTTTACAATTGCTGTGCAAATCCATGCAAAACTGACAGTGGCAGTAACCACCTGCAGAAGTTGTGTGATGCCCTTGGAGATCGCTAGCTCCTCCGTGGGTGGGGATTTGTTGCATTACTTGGGTCTGTGGTAAAAGTATTGCACTTGTCCCGGCCTGTGGAAGAAAAAGGACTGTCGCCGAGGACCTATCATAATGTGACTTGTCTGTTCTGCTGTTGTCGGGTGGATCACGATGCAATTTTGTTTAGCTTGGTAGAAGAAAAATTGCACGGTATCCATCTGTAAACCGCTGAACTATTCTGTTAAATTTTTTTTTTTTTATTTCCACAGGCATTTCATCCTCTTGACCTCTGCAATTGAGTAATGTAGACTTGATCATTTGTGGTTATATAGCTGGTGTAGATATGTTAGTTTTGAAAAGTGCATTTTTGTTTAATCCATATAATAAATTGTTAGTTCCTTTTTTATCAGTGTGGTGTATGTAATTTGTCATGTAATGCTAAATGGGGTGGTTCTACTAATGGTTGAGCAAAAGTGTATATATTGCCAGCATGCAGTGCATCTTAAAAAAAAAAAAAAAAAAAAAAAGTAAAGGCATATATTTAAATGATCACAGCCAAAGGTGTACCTTAATGAAATGTGCCAACATTTTAATAAAATGGCCACGTTTCAAGATCCATTGTGAGATGTACTTATACCAGCTCTATATGGTAGTTGCTACAGCACCCGCTTCATTTCCAGGAATGTGTGCAGTGATAACTTGTGCTTTAGTTAAGGGAACAAATAAGCCAAATGTGATTTTTGACTCTGGTATGCTTGTTAGACTAGTTTGGGGAGAAACCCCCACAGAACAACTTTAGCTATGTTAAGGGGGTTTCCTTTTGTTTCAGATTTAACCTTTATGGCACTTATGCTCTTTAAAATACTTTCATAAATCAGTTATGACTAACTCTTGCTAGGTCATGTCATCTCTTGAATCCTGCCTCAAAGGTGAAACAACTTGTGTCATAGGTTTTCATGTACATATGTAGGGTGGCTCAGACCTGCAGTACTGCTTACTGCCCTCTGAAAAGTGAGCTCTGGGTAATTGCTTTTCAGAGGATGGTAGAACAGCAGCTGGTCAGTGGTACTGCTTTCTGAATGCTTGTTTAAAATGCTGCACCACAGCTGCAAGCTGAGTGTTCCATTTGCATTTTGTGGAGTGGCTTTGTTCAACCTAATGGGCATGTTTGACTGGTGGTTACACTTGTTTAATGCTTCACTAGAATTAAAAAGTGCGTTTTGAAAAGTGTTGTGACATGTGTACAGCCTGTGGCTGTTTGACAGTTTAGATGGGTGCCCAAACCATTGCTCATCTGCCAGTTTATAATGCTGCCCATTTGAGAGCACTTGGGGTAACATGACATTTCAGAGGTCTGGAGAACATACAAAAACCCCTTTAAAGAATTCCAGGTATGGCATGGGTTCATGGCTGCTTATGCATAACCATTGCGCAGAGCAGGTAATTGTGTCAAGAGAATCGAGCCTTTAGAACCATTTAAACAAATCCTGGTATAAGATTGTAATTCAGGTTTTGGTGAATTCATGCACAGTTAAAGCAACATTAAACACAATTGTGTTATATTGCTGATCACCTTTTTGTCTTTACCTTCACCTGGTGGGTGGTCCATCCAGTATTGGCTTTAACCACTTGCCTTCCTGAGGATTTACCCCCCCCCCCGACCAGGCCATTTTTTTGCATTATGGCGTGGCATTAATTTAACTGACAATTGTGCAGTCATGCAATGCTGCACCCAAATTAAATTTTACGTTTTTCCCACAAATGGAGCTTTTTTTTTTTTGGGTATTTGATTGCTTTTCTTTTTGCACTAAAGACCAGTTTTGAGAAACTATTTAACTTTTTGCTATTAAACATGTTCTTAAAACCATTTTAGGCCAAATTGTATTCTACATGTCTAACTTTCAAACCATGTGACAAGCTGTGACCAATCACAGCTCACTTAGTAGTTCTCAATGGCTGCAAGAATGCAGACAGAAATGATTGCTTTTACATCCTATATGGGTGTAAAAGCAATCCATGTTTAAAAAATAAAAAATCATCATTCTTCCCCCCCCCCCCCCCCCCATAGTCACCATGGTGATTGACTCTTTGGTTATAAACTAATTTTGGCTTTTTTTTTTTTTTTTTTACTAAAGAGAATAAATTTAAGCCAAGATGTATGATGAAGTATTTATTTGCAAAATTTTTATAACACTTTAAAAAGAGAAAATTTGGACTTTCTCATTTACATGGCAAATAAAAATCCCAGCGGTGAATACCGCCAAAAAGCTTTATCTGTCTCCAAAAAAGGGTACAGTGTTGCATAACCACACAATTGCCATTCAAAGTAATAGCGCTGGAAATTGGCCTGGGCAGGAAGGGGGTAAAAGTATCTGGACAGAAAGTGGTTAAAGCATACATAAACCCACAGATTTAACCATTTCCTGGCACATTCTTGGTGTGCTTGTCTGCTCCAGCCAAACTCCAAGCCTGCAAAGGTCAGATTAAAATGGCCTATTGCATTAGAAGGGAACGTATGGCTTGCTTCTGCTTTAAAGCACATTTCTAGGGAGTGCAGGCTTGTAGTGTTCTTGTTGTACATGGTATGTATGTTGACTATACTAATGCCAGTTAACTGCATGTTTATCTCCCTTTGGCACTTTGATTTGGTGTGTGGGATTTTCCCTCCCTGCTGGAATATTATGTGGTGGGTGGTCCTTAATGCCTATCCCCTGCACATGACTCCAGTTTGTTTTAGGCTTGCAGTTACCAACAGCTGCTGGTTACTCTTTGTAGCTGAACCTAACAAGGCAGGCTTCAATCATATGACAGCTAAACCCAGCAATCATGTGACTGGAAAGCTGCTTTGACACCAGCACTGGTTTAAAGGGCTGCCAAGATGTGGCAGTAAGGGGTTAAGCAAAGTAGGGGAAGGACAACTACAATTCAATAGCCAGAACAGGAAGGAGAGCAACTACAAAATCCCCTTCAACAGTGTTCATGGAGTGGGGTTTTTATTGGCACTGGAAAATTGGCATAATCGCCATGCTGAGAGTGAATCTCCCCAGCAGGGACTAACCAACTTCAGTGGTACCACCCCTGCTTTGCTCAAAACTAGAGCGTTTTGGGGTTTAGACATTAGGGCTTGTATACATGCACATAGGAAACCTTGTTGCTGCAATGGGAAATCCAAAATGTTACAGCTGTCTGAATGGGGGTTGGTGGAATTTTGCTGAGAACAGAACAATTCTCATCAAAATTGGGGGAAGGGATGTTTTAAATTTGTTACCTTTTTCTTGGGTTTTCTTTTAACTCAGTGATGTAACAAATGGAGGGTGAGCCTCCCTAATTGCAAACTGCAATACAAGCTTAATAGGGTGTTCTAATCCCTCTCTACTCTGTCAACTTGTTTGAATCCTTTTGTGCCACAGCACATTGGCCCCTTAACATGTATTCACAGAACATGCTGTTTGACTATACATGTAAACCTGTGTTAAAAGCAATGGCCCTAGAGAATAAAATGGTAGGTTTGCTATTTTTTTTTCTCTCCCTGGACTGGCAGGGGGTGCAGGCATGTTCACGTATATGCAGTGCAGTATATTGCATGTGATTCGCACAGGAAGCACACTTCATTCCTTTGCAAATGCAATTTGTGCAGTGAGTTTGGAGCCATACATCTTGTGTGGCTCTAATCAAACCTGCACTAAAAACATGCGGGACTGCATTGGTTCGCATGAACAGGGTGTGATTCTGGTGTGGCATTCGCACAGAAAACGTGAATGCCGTACAGCATCAGTGTGAACCAGGGCTGATATAGAAAGCAATGCAAGGTTACATTGCTTTGCCTAGAGCTGTTTGTCTGCACGAAGTGGGCAGGCAGTCCACAAGTAAACTGTTAACTTGACCTCAATATTATCTGAGTATTGGCTCTGTTGTGGGTACCATGTGACCAATCACAGCAGGTTACATGACAGTTGTATACAATGGATGGCTTCATTCATGCCATCCATTGTATGCTAGTGTCTAGCTGTGAATGGTTACAGCTAATCACATGCACATGTCATGTGATTAGCTGTGGCCAAGTCACAGCTAAGCACAAAAAACCCTGAATGAATCGATGTCATTCAGGTAAATGCTTGCTTATAGCAAACTAATTCTTTGCTAAAAGCAAATTTGTGTTTTAAAAAAAAAAAAAAAAACTTCCTCCAAAGTAGTAAAATGTCACTATAGTAACATTGTCCTAATTTGGTCATAGTGAAATGTGAAATTTTTAATAAAATATATATTTTTCATACTGTCACTAGTCAGTGTCCCTGATCACTGCCATGCCAGTTATGTGATGATGCTGTACTGCACTGGTGACAGTATGTAAAAAAATTAACATTTTTCATTTTGTGAAATTATGACAAAAAATACAACTTCAATAAACTTGGCATGCCTCTTTTTGCAAAGTAGACAGTCCAACATACTTCATAAAGGGGTCATTTGGGGGATATCTGTACTGTTCTGACATTCTTGGACCTCAAGAAATTAGATTGGCTGTCAGTACTTCAGAACTGATCAATATTCAGATCTATACCATAGTTTGTGAACTCTATAACTTTCCTACAAACTAAAATACATCCTAATTTGGGTTATTTTCACCAAAGACATGTAGCAGAATACATCTCGGTCTAAATTTTATGAACAGTTATTTATTTGCAAACTTTTATAACATTTTTTTTTTTTCCTCTTTTCAAAATTTGTGGTTTTTTTTTTGTTAATTTGGCAAAAAATAAAAACCCCCGGCAGTGATTAAATACCACCAAAAGAAAGCTCTAGTTGTGTGAAGAATGTGATAAAATTTTAGTTTGGGTACAGTGTTGTATGACCGTGCAATTGTCATTCAAAGTGTGAGAGTGCTGAAACCTGAAAAATGGCCTGGGCAGGAAGGTGTAAAATGGCCCGGTATTGAATTGGATAAAAAAAATCAGGAGCTATCATTACCATCAGCCACCAAATGAGGAACCAATTTGTTCATCCTAGAGAATTAGTGTGTGGTGTTTGGGTTTTTACCCTTGGGCACAAATGGTTAAGTGTAAAGTTGATATTCTTCCTGATGGGTCAGATTTTGTGTGAGTTCCACAACTTGTGTATTGGAGAGTGCTGGACAAAGTAAATGGACTGATGGTGAAGGTTACCAGACTTGTGTTCCATTTGAGGACTACATATTTGCCTGCTATGGATTAGTCACAGCACATGCTGATCATTGGGTCCTGGCCAGTGATTAAGCTCCAGCAATCGGCGCTGGGTCCCACAACACAGATGTGTAAACTGGGTTATCTTTAATTTTGACTGGTCCCTGAGCTTTTCTCCTACCCCAAATCCTCAGCCTCCATCATTGGGGCTACAACTCACAGCATGTCTGTGCAGGCTGCCGGTTTCAGGAGAGGAGCTTCTGGCTGTAGACTCCCTCTTCTGCTTTCAGGGATTGATGTGTAGAGCAGGGAGGGTTCTGAATGGCTGCTGGGAAAGGCGCACTCACTTGCAAATACAGAATCATTACTCTGTTTACAGTAGAGACCAGACAATCATTGGAGATGGTGGAACTACAGGTAACTCAAGCAGGCAGCAGCACAAGCTCAAGGGGCAGCTGCTTTGGGCCCCACAGTGACAGGGCCCAGCGCAGCTGCCTGTCTTGCCCTGAATTAAAGACTGCCCTGGTGTAAACACAGCTGTGTTCAGTAACATGATCCAGCTTGCTTTGTGCTGCTTACTGGTGGTCTAGTTTAATTCCCAGAGTACACAAACACCTGTTTGGACAGATATTTAACCCCTTCCTGGCCAGTGTCATTGGTACAGCAACTGCCTATTAGCACTTATTGTAGTAATGGCACGGATGTCAGTGGCAGTTCACACAAAGTGTCAGATTTTTTTTGCCATGCTTTTGCAGTCCCCTTAGAAGTTGGATTGCTACCATTGCTAGTACAAATAATTCCAGTATATATCCCATAATTTTGTAGCTGCTATAACTTTAACAATCCATACAATGTGTGTGGGGGTTTTTGTTTTTCCTTTCCTTGGTGTATTTTGCAGTAGCTTTGTGCACCTGACGGGTGCACAATTTTAAATTACCCAATGCCTGGGAAATAGTGCTGGGCAGGTTCTTTCCCTTCTCCCCCATCTCCTCCCTACATATCCCTGGATCAGTATAGGAGGTTAAGAGTGCAGGCGGATATGTCCACTGGTGTCCCCCCCCCCCCCCCCCCATATCCTGACCCAGAAGTGATATGTATGACACTTCCAGGTCAATGCTGTCACTTTTTTCTCTTACTCTGGATGGAGAATATCACCAAAAAAATCATGCACTTTGTACTATGTGATGAATAAATAATTGTTTTTGTATACTCTAGCACACAATGTCAGGGCACCTATGCATGAGTCAATTGTGATACACACGTTGCATACTGGAATGAGAGAAATAATTCTAGCACAAGACCTCCATACACTAAACTGACCTATAGGGAGCATTTAAAGTGTCACCTGTAGAAAATATAGGGTACTAAAGTTTGCCACTTTACAAACACACAAATTTAAAGGTTTGACATGCTGGTGTCTGTTCACGCTGTGCAGCCTTTATCTTTTGTATTTTACAAAAATGGATAACTTGTTGGCTTATTTTTTTTTCTGCCCTTAAGTGTGTGTACAGAGCACCCAAGTGTTTCCATGTGAGGGTAAGCTGAAGGAATAGTGTCAGCAAATGCGCTTCTGCTGATTTACACCCCGGTCACATCAAAGCTCATTTTGAAATCGTGCAACTTACAATTAAGTCGCACGATTTCAAAGTTGGATGCTATGCCGATTTGAGGTGCGATTTGCAAGACCTCACAGATGTCTATGCAAATTGCACCAAAAGTAGTGCATGCCCTACCTTTTGCAATTGGTGCGGCTCCGACCAAGTCTATATGACCACTAATAGTGGACAATAGGTTGCGACTTACAATTTGCAAGTCGCACCAGATGTGACCGGGGGTGTTAGAGCTTGCCATTCCCTTTCCTGACAAGCACCCAGTTGGTGCTAATCATGCTACAATGTCTCTCCCCTGCCTGCTAGTCCTTGGTGCAGTGGTGGGGAGGAGATTAAAAAAAAAAATAAACCTTTTCAGGTTTATATTGTACTGTTCAAGTTGCCATATAGCTGTGTGGGTTTTTTTTTTTTCCCCCACACCCCTGACACGGGGTGTTGTGTACAGCCAGCCATGCAAGTGTTTGTTTGTATTTCTGTTTACCTGCGTTTATCCTTTTCTGAATGCAAAACTGCCATGGTTGAGAATGTTGCCCGCATACCATGCAAACAAGCCCACTGTCAAAAGCACACCAGTCATTTCACTTGTAGGACTGGTTTGTGTATCTGTACTTGAACCTCTTTGAAAATCTGAGAGCAATAAGTATCCCAGAGTCTTATTGGGATAATCTGATGTCTGTTATTTGATGCTTCTGGATTCACTGGTCAGTTACTGAACTGGGGAAAGTTGGAATTCTTTCTTCAGTTTGCTGTCTGCAGGTGAATGCTTCATGTTTCTAAAATGAGGCATTATTCTGGGGGGAAAAAAATGCATAGAAAAATATGAAGGCTGCCATTGCACTTTGAAAACAAACTAGGTAGCTGGCTGTGAGCCAGACCTACTGGGTTCATGGTCTGTCAACATGTTTAACCCCTTAATACCTAAGGGTAAAACAAATCTAAATACCTAAGCACAATTTTGCAACATTGACATGTATTAGTAAAACTGTACATATCCTCACAACTACTTTGTACATCCAGGTGAATTTATACTTTTTTTTTTCTCTATCCTAACCTTCACCCGAACACTAACCCTGGCACTGAATTAGATAAAACCTTGAGCTAGGGTTATAATGTAATTTTTATTTTACTTTTTGGGCCTTCTATGCAGGAAGGTAACCTGTGTAGCTGCCGTCTCCCTATAGCTCCGCAGTAGCTCTGAGGAAAGGGATTTATCCCCGAAATGCATCAGTAACCTGACCACACTGCCAGAACACTTGCCCATTGTTGCGGTCATCTCCATTATGCAAAGCTTTCTGTTTCAATAATTTTATTAAGACTTTTTGTTTAGAACATAATGAGCTCAAAGTATGCCCCTCACAGGGGCAGAGCAGAACAAAACCAAACAGACATCCTGCTTGTTTTTATCAGTCAAATAACGAAATGTCCATATACATGCTATGAGTTTGTCTTAACACCTTTTTGAATAAATCTTGGATAATGCACTAGGTGTTTGCCACCTCTCTGATCTTTTCCCAGTGGTTGGTTCACCCTGTCTGAGGAGGGCTGCATCCCTGAAGCATTATTTGTAGGTCACTCCTGTCCTGCTTCCCTTGGCCTCCCTTTTTGTCAATTTTATTTCCTGGAGTGTACACGTGGTTATCCTGTGTTTGCATCACTTTTAGGCATAGATGCACCTTGAAAAGTAATACACTAAAAAAAAAACAACTTTTTGCATGAAGAAAATAAACATGGAAATTGTAAGTTTCTAAATCAAAGTGGTTTTAGACAAACATGGGAATTCAACATTACTATGTTAGCCACTTTTTTTTTTCCCCTCTGGTGTGGTGGAAGGCCTTTCACACTGGTTTGAGCGCAGAGTACTGTAGCAATTATGCCCACAGCAATGGACGCGGTTCAACCATTTTGGCTCCAACCTCCATCTTGGCAAAGAATCATCCATTTTGTACAAACCTTTCCCCCTCATTCTCATTCTTCCTCTGTACAACCACAGTAACATATGGCCTGTGTTGGCAGTGTCACAGGAGGCCAGAGCCCAGCAGGGGCCTATGAGCTATAAAACCCCCAAGGGAGCTGGAGCCTCGCTGTCCACAGAAACTGAATAATCTGGCACCTTGGAAAAAGAGAACCTAAGACTTTCCCTGAGTTCAAACACATTCCAGAGGAGTGGAGACTAGCTAACACTTTTAAAATTCATTTTTCCCCTATGTCTCATATCTTGGAATATGAGATTTTCATAAAAACCAGGTATACATATTTGCCACGAGAAGACAAACCGTTTGATAGGTCACACTCCTTGACTGGAATACCTAGGACAGCAGAAAATGACATCTATTGAACACCTTCAAATAAGTATTTCATATGTAACCGTTCTTCAGATGTGTCTGCATAATCTACCTGCGGGCGGAATGTCACTTGTGCATAGCGAAAGTTATGAGCAAAGTATGAACTGAGAGATACTGGCTCTAGTTTAGGTATCCACCCAGACGATCCCTCCCTAAATGGAGCATTGGTCCTTTGACTTCAGAGACACCCTCTGCTGGGGAACTACAAAATGGGCTGTCAGGCCTAAAAGTTAGGTTGAAGAATTCTCTATTTTAACATCAGGACCACCTTGGGAGACTGTGCCCTTTTGCGCTGAAACTTGATCTGCTTAACCCAGGACTTTGGCAAGCACATTAACCCTCTAACTTCTCTATCTCTTTGCTGTGCGTGTGTTAAAAAAATAAATAAATATATAAACCTTTTCTGTAAATTATTTTTATTGCACCCTTTTTGACTTTTTTTTTATTTAAATCTTTCTGAAAGTGTTTGAACAATTTCTAAAGCTCCTTAATGCAATTTACAAATTCCTGCCTCTAAAAGAGCGCTACTGTTTGTTTAACCCTCTGTAGAACCTGTGGTGACAGTGCTATATAGATGATTCTCAACCATCATAGTGTTATTGCTGAGTTTCCTCTTTCTCAGTACAAAAAGGAGGTGGTGGCAGTGTGAAGGGTTAATTGCATAATTAACCTGACCCAGTAACAAGCGCATTCAGGCTGCCAGTACATCGATTGGTGGTCCATTAGCTGGAAAATCACTGTACAGGGTGCAGCTGGGTGAGGCATTGTAGCGCACGTGACATTGCGGTTTTAGATTGGCTAGTCCTTCAGTCACGAGTTTGGTGAGGTCAGGGGTCTGACACCGCGATTGTCACAAGTACCTGAATGTTTGCAACACTTCCCATAGAGTTTTCTGTTGCTTTTTTTTGGTGTGCTTTTAGAAAGTGAACCAAATCGGATCACTTCTTACACTGCATCTGTCGGCCCTGTTCTTTCACAGAAGCTTTGTGTATTTTGTGAATGCTTTCCCTTAATACAGTATATTTCCTGTCAGAGCTGGTCTACTTTTAAATTGCAGCTTTCTGACCATCCTATGGCAGATATACTGCTACAGGGCAGCACGGGCGTGTGTTTTTTGCATTTCTGGCTAGGGGTGTGCATGCCATACCTTTCGCTGTTAATCACCGGGTCCCGGACAGTGATTACTCGCCAGTGCCTGCTGATTGCCCAGCATCTCCAACAGGGAGAACTGTCTCTAAACAGTTCTCACTGTTGGCTCATGCACACTGCTTTGGATGGCTGTGCACAGCAGACATGCAAAGCAGTGTGATTCTCTGTAAGTGGCACAGTTAACCCTATGCCCCTCATGTTAACCTCTTCCTTCCCAGTGCCATTAGTATAGGGTCAGTGTTTTTGTTTTGTTTTTTTATTTTATTTTAAGTAGCCTCTCTCCCAGGGGGACCCTCCATATTAGTGTTTCCTCCAGCCAGGACAAAGGTGTGTGTTACACCCCCCCCCCCCGGCTGTCTGGCGAGGTACTGAGGCCCTCTTTCCTCCTCTTCTTAGCAAGGCAAGGGCCTTGTGGGGTGGCTTCAGCCAGGTTTTTCACCCTGAATCATCCCTTTGGGATGGGGTAGATAGACCCCCGGATGGTCCAAGCGGGGCTCTCCAGAGGGTATAGAAAAAATGAGGAAGGGTTGTAACAGCGCAAACACTGCAAAGTCCTGGGAAATGGTAGCTTGGGGTGATCGTGGTATTAGTGGCTACTGTATGAAGAGCGTAGGATTCCGTTTGGCACTGAGGGCAAGGCTTCCAAATAAGCTGTAGCAACTTCTGTAGATGAGAAAGAGAGAAGCGCCTCTAAGTGCAATAAGTCTTTTTATTCAAGTCTAAATGTAGAAACACTCACATGTGTGAAGCTGACCTCCCCACATCGCAGTAAGATGACGGCTCTTCACCCGGGTTACCACCCCACCGTTAACTATTGTTAACCACGGTTTTTAAGCTGATGATTACTTCACACGTGAGTGTTTCTACATTTTGGCTTGAATAAAAAGACTTATTGCACTTAGAGGCGCTTCTCTCCTTTTTCTCTCCAGAGGGTATAGCCCGCTCTGCTGACCTATTTTGGCAGTGCCATCCCTTGTGGGACAGAGGTAAGCTTACCTTCCTCCTGGATCTCGGCAGCATGGACCCAGGAAGTGCGGGACGCTGCGGCCGCATCATTTCCGGGTGCCAGGACTGTGTCACTTCCGGCGCTGGAGGAACAGGAAGCAGACCGCTGCCATTTTGGTTATGGGCGGCGAACCGCAAATTTGCCAACGCCATGGCTGCTTCATCCACCGGCCGCCGTGAGAGGGAGGTCGGCATGCCAGGACCCCAGGGAGGGGGTGGAGCCCCGTCAACCCTACAAAAACAGCCACCCTGAGGGCAGGCTGTGGTGAGAATGGAGGCAGATCTGGGGGAGGCCTGCAGCAAGGTAAGCCTTTTTTGGCTGCCACTTACAGTATACTTTGTGTCTCCCTGTCCCTAGATGGGTCCACAAGAGGATAGAGGGGGAAGAGCAACTCCTTTGTGAGTCCAAGGAAAAAAGTGCTACCTGCAGGAAGAAGCTAGCTAGCAACTGTGCCAAGAATGTATTGATAAGCTAATTAAGGAGTCGGGATCCTTTGAAAGGTTTTAGACGTGTTTTGCAGAAAATCTTTAAAGTGTTTTTTTTTTTTTTTTTTAGGGAGCAGAGGCAGGAACTAGCCCTGGACGAGCCCCAACCTGGCATGTCAGGCATTTCACCGCAAGGGAAAAGGAGGAAGCAAGACCAGGCTGCCACCGCGAGTACCTTCCAGTACTTCGGACTCGGAGGAAAGCGAGGCAGAAGACCAAGATCACAGATCGCAAAGGTTCCTTTTTCCAGTAGAAGATACGAAAGGCCTCTTGAAGGTGATCTATGATACTCTGGATCTAGAAGAGGAACATCCGGATCTCTCTGTACGAACAGCTATACGCAGGGTTCCAAAAAAGGCGGCTGCACATTTCCGGTTCATTCCATCCTATGGTCTACTGTAAAAAGGAATGGGAAGAACCGGAAAAGGCTTTCTTTACTAAAAACCTTAAAAGGCGATTTCTGTTTAAAGATGAGCCCGTGTGGGAATCCTGCCCGAAGCCAGACGCCCCTTTTTCAAGGATTTCGAAATCGACGGACTTATCCTTTGAGGACAGCAGTTCCCTAAAGGACCCAATGGACCACAAAGCAGACACATTCCTTAAGAGTGTGGGAAGCATCTGCAGTGAACTTTAAACCAGCAGTAGCAACAACCTGCATTTCCAGAACCTTAGATGTATGGCTGGGACAGATCCGCTCTCACCTTGAACAAGGTACATCGGCGTAGGAGATCCTGAAATCCCTACCAATTTTGGAAAAAGCGGCATCTTTTATCGCAGATGCATCGGCAGAGACCATCAGATATACAGCAAGATCAACTGCGCTCATAAAATTTCAGCCCGAAGAGCCATCTGGTTAAAATCTTGACAGGGGGCCGTTGCCTCCAAATCCAGGCTCTGCGGCCTGCCCTTTGAGGGAAAACTCCTTTCGGGCCAGAACTAACCTAGGTCCTAGTAAGGTCTGCCGACAAAAGGAAAGTATTTCCAGTTCCCAGCAAGCAAATATGACAGAAATATTTTTTTTTTTTTTTTTTTGCCCCAACAGGCAGTACACAACAAGGGAGGCCAGGTTTCAGGGTCAGAGTAGTGGCTGGGGCTCTAAAAGGGGCAGGAACAAGTCAAGGGGGAAGGGAGGTTTCCTCTTCAACCCCAACCAGGTTTCAAAACTCCCCCAAAGATTTTTTTTTTGTGCTCCCGCCCCGCCAAAGGACAGGGAAAAGGCAGACTCACTGGTGAACCTCCCTGGAGGGGATGCTCCAGCAGAACGTGGTTTGTCAGCTGGAAGAGGAAGTGGATTCTACTCCCATTTCTGTCTAAGAAGGAAGGTGTCTGGAAGTTACAGAATGATACTCCACCTGAGGAAGGTGAACGAATTTGTAGAACCCAAAGTTCCGCATGGAAACAATACACACTGCGAAAGAACTCCTTATGGCTTCAATAGACCTTAAGGATGCATATCTTCACATCCCGATAAGGGAAGAATCGAAGTTTGTGAGGTTTGCGCTGAAAGGCAAACTAAACTATCTCAATTCAATGCACTCCCCTTTGGTCTGTCGTGTGCTCCAAGAATGTTCACAAAGATTCTAGCAGAACCTCTACAAGCCCTGAGGTTAGAGGGGGTAAACATCATCCCTTATCTGGACGACTTGCTCTTATTTTCGGACATGGAAAGAGGCCTGGAATCCCATGTGGAACACACAATATCCTTCCTAGAAAACCTAGGGTGGTTAATAAACATGGAGAAATCACAGCTAGTCCCTTCCAGGAGGATCACATATCTGGGGTACGTTCTGGATTCCACAAATACTTATTGACGACAGAGTGCTCAAATTACAGCAAGATACAAAGACCTTCTGGGGGATTGCGACCTGCACAGTCGAACGCAATGAAGCTTGTCGGGCACATGACAGTCGCCATATTGGGGGGTACAGTGGGCACAGCTACACTCCAGAGCATTGCAGAACCATGTCCTCTCCCACTGGGATGGCAGCCAAGCATCCCTAGATTACAGTATCCGCCTCTCACACAAAGTAAGAATCGCTAAGATGGTGGGGGAATATCCACACATTGGAAGCACGAAGGAAGTGAAAGCAAGTCAACCCAGTAAGAATCACCACAGATGCAAGTATGTGGGGGTGGGGTGCGCATATGGAAGACTGCCTGGCCCAAGGCAAGTTGGACACGGAGATCTCGGAGGTCGTCAAACTTCAAAGAATTATTGGCAGTCTTCAAAGCTTTCACTGCTTTTCAGAAGAAGATGGTAGGGAAAGAGGTTCAGATCTTGTCCGACAATACAACAGCAGTCACATACTTAAACAGGCAGGGGGCCCCGAGGTCCCTGAGACTGATGGAACTGGCAGAAATCCTCCTGAGCTGGGCAGAAAGGAACCTAAAATCCATCACGGTGTTGCATTTGAAAGGGGATCTACATCAGCTGGTGGACTAGTTGAGCCGGGAAGAAGTCATCCAGACTATGGTGCCTCAGCCATACAGCATTCAACAAAATCTGCACCAGATGGGGTACTCCCTCCATATTCTTTGCCAACAGGAAAAACACAAAACTAGAAAAGTACTTCTGCTTGCAAAAGGAGCACAGGGAGAGATGCGCTAGCCCAACAATGGGAAGGGGGGGGGGGGCGCCCCCATACTAAATACAGTACTTGAATTCCTTCAAGCCGGGGCAGACAAGAACCTGGCTGCCAATACTCTTAAGGTGCAAGTAGTCAGATTCCTGAGGGCTATTTCTAGACGCTGAGCTCCGTCTATACCAAAATACCCTATATAGGACCTGGGCACAGTTCTAAAGAGTTTCAGCCAAAACCTTTTGAACCCTTGGAGGAATGTTCTCTCAGGCATTTAACCCTTAAGACCACCCTCCCTTTTTTTTTTTTTTTTTTTTTTAGCACTAGTCTCTGCCCGCAGAGTCAGCGAATTTCAAGCTCTGTTGGTAATAGAACCATACTGCATGATCCTGTTGGACAGAATCATCCTCTGCACGGATCCAACATTTCTACCAAAGGTCGCGTCACATTTTTACAGATCACAAGAATTAGTAGTACCATCCCTTGATGGAAACCCAAGCAATGCAAAAGAGGATGACTACAATAAAATCGATTGTAAGGAGATGTTTAATTGCGTACAGCGAGCGCATGAAAACACGTCCAGTCTCCATCTTGTTCCAGGGCCCAAAGAAGGGATACAATGCCTCCAAAGGCACCATCGCAAAATGGATGAGAGGCCATCTCAGAAGGATACAAAACTGCATCTCTGGCACCTCCCACCTGGCTTAACGGCACATTGAACCAGAGCCACCGCAGCCTCCTGTACAGAAAAGGCCAGGGCCTTCCCCGGACAGATCTGCAACGTGGTCCAGCTTCACCACCTTCGTCAGACACTACCAATTTAGACCTGATTGGCAACAAGGACCAGGCATTTGGCAGGAAGGTCCTGCCCTAATGTGCATATTCCTATTTAGTCCTCTCATGTGGAGCTGTCCTAGAAGATGACTTGTGGAAAATGCAGGTATTTACCTGTTAACTGTATTTCCAGGAATCTTCTAGGACAGTGAAACTACCTCTGATTTACTGTATACTTATATGCTGATGTTCCGTCATGTAATGAACTAGTGATATATTGTTTTCTACTATTTTTAGGCTTTCTCCTAAAGCTTCGGTTGTATTCCTGTACTGAGGTTCCCCCTGGGAGAGAGGCTACTTATAGGAGAAAAAGGTGGAGTGGGTGTTTCCTGGGAGGAGCCGATCTCTCGTGGAGCTGTCCTAGAGGTTTCCTGGAAATAGTTAACAGGTAAATAACTGTGGGGGGGGGGATTTGTGCAAAAAATAGATGCACAGGCAATCAAATACCACCACAAGCACAATTCGTGGAGAGGAAAGGATGTAAATTTCATTTTAGGTGCAGTGTTGCATAACTGCACAATTCAGTTAACCCATTCAATACCGGGCAATTTTACACCTTCCTGGCCAGTTTTCAGGTTTCAGCGCTCTCACACTTTGACAATTGCGCGGTCATACAACACTGTACCCAAACTAAAAGTTTATCATTTTCTTCACACAACTAGAGCTTTCTTTTGGTGGTATTTAATCACCACTGGGGTTACTATTTCTTGCTAAATTAACAAAAAAAGACCAATATTGTTTAAAAAAACACATTTTTCTTTGTTTCTGTTATACAAGTTTGCAAATAAATAATTGTTCTTCATCAATTTAGGCCGAGATGTATTCTGCTACATGTCTTTGATGAAAATAACCCAAATTAGGATGTATTTTTTAGTTTGTAGGAAAGTTTATAGAGTTCACAAACTATGGGATATATCTGAATATTGATCAGTCCTGAAGTACTGACAGCCAATCTAATTTCTTGAGGTCCAAGAATGTCAGAACAGTACAGATATCCCCCAAATGACCCCTTTTTGCAAAGTAGACAGTCCGACGTACTTCAGAAGAGGAATGGCGAATTTTTTGAAGTTGTCTTTTCTTTTTTTTGTCATTTTTTGGAAAATTCAAAAAATTTAGTGTGGTGTTTTTTTTTTTGTTTTTTTTTACATTGTCACCAGTGCAGTACAGCGTCATCATATAACTGGCATGGCGGTGATCAGGGTCACTGACTGGTGACAGTATGGGGGGGGGGGGGGGAAATAAATTATTTGTGTGTGGTGTGTGTTTTGTTTTTTTGTTCTTCATCTTTCACTATGACCAAAGTAGTACAATGTTACCATAGTAACATTGTACTACTTTGGGGAAGTGATCAGTGTTTTTGTTTTTGTTTTTTTTGTGCTTTGCTGTGATTTTGGCCACAGCTAATCACATGACATGTGCATGTGATTAGCTGTGACCATTCACAGCTAGACACTAGTATACAATGGATGGCATGAATGAAGCCATCCATTGTATACAACTGTCATGTAACCTGCTGTGATTGGTCACATGGTACCCACAACGGGGGCCGATACTCAGATCTGTCATCGGCCGTGTCCGAGGTACATGGCCGGTGACAGATGGCGTGGCTCTGCAGGAGTGCAATCTGCGCATGTGCGGGAGGATGCCATATGGCGTCCACCCGGAACGCTGATGACATTTGCCGGCCGCCATTCGGCCATAGGGCAGGCGGCAAATTGTTAAAGTAACATAAACCACTTCTACTGCTTCCTGACCGTCCTATAGCAGAAATGCTGCTACAGGGCGGCACAGGTGCACAAAATTGTGTGTGTGTGTGTGTGTGTGTGTGTGTGTGTGTGTGTGTTTGTGTTTCGTTCTCCCATGGTTTTCATGCCCCTCCCAGATGGTGTCCGATTGCCTGTCCAGTACACCATTCATCCCATTTAACTCCTTGATTGCCAGGAACACACTCCTACAACATAAACCTCCATTGCTAGTAGTGGCTCAACAGATCAATCATTACTTAAAAATAAATAAATAAATGCATTGTGGTTGTATTGGTCCACACCTGATTCTTCATGCCCATGTTCTCTGCTGCCATGGCCAGGCATAGATATAAGTATGTGTTTTATGCATTTCAATGATAACACACTGTCCTCGAGGTGACCCTGAATTTGACCAGCTCCACAAAATTCGGCCCCTTGTAAATAACCTTAACCAGAAATTTGCAGATGTCTATACTCCCCAGCAAAACATCTGCATTGAGTCCATTTTTCTGGCCACCTTGCATTCAATTTCTCCCCAGCAAGCGTGCCACATCTGGGGTCAAGATGTAGAAGACCTGTGAGGGCAACAGACTATACATAAAAGTTTCGGATTTATGAGGGAAAAGATGGTCATGTGTAAAAATTAAAAGCTTGGTCTTCAGGTTGTTAGAAGTTTATGCCACACATCATTCACTTTAATGCTAGGCATAAAATGCCCCCATCCCCCAAAATGACCCCTTTTTGGAAAGTACACCCTAAACTATTTGCTGAGAGGCATGTTGAATCAATAGAAGAATTTACTATTTTTACCATAAGTTTTTGGAAAATGTCAGTTAAATCACACAAGCCATGGGTATATCGTAAAATTAACCCCAAAGTACATTCTGCTACCTCTACTGAGTATGGGGATATCACATGTGAGAGACTTTGGGAGCCTGGCCACATACAAGAGCCTAAAATCCAATGACCACTTTGAAACCCCCCCCCCCCAATGACCCCTTTTTGGAAAGTAGAAGACACCCCAAGGAATTTAAAAAGGCATGGTGAGTATGTTGCAGATCTCAATTTTTCCTCACAAGGTTTTGAAAAAGAAAAAAAAGTTGGCACGAGTTTTGGAAAATGAGGAAAGCAAAAAAGATCTGCAAAATACCATGCCTATCGAGTTCCTTGGGGTATCTACTTTTCATAAAAGGGGTCATTAAGGGGGGGGGGGGGTTGCCATCCTGGCATTTCAGGGCCTCTCAGGAAGTGTAATGAGGAAGTAAAGCCCTTTAAAATCCTGAAGATGCTTATTGCTTTTTGGGGTCCTGTACTTAGCTAGACTGCCAAAGTCTCACATGTGGTATCCCCATACTCAAGATAAGTAGCAAAATGTATTTTGGGGAGTAATTCCACATATACCCATGGCATGTGTGAGCAATAAAATCATTTTAGTGACAATTGTGTTTAAAAAAAAAAAAAATTACTAAAGATCGTGTAACGCACAGTAAGTCTGTAATGCGGAAAAGATCAGCTTGCAAGGATCCTGTAGTCCATATAGGTGACGAGGCCTTTTGCTGTCCACTCAAAATTTGAGCGCAGCTGCCCCAGTTCTTCCTTCATTAGCTGCATGTTTTGGTCCAGTGATTATCAGTATTTAAAATGGACATCCACCTACATTTCACATCAGCATTTATCTATGCATGCCTGATGTGAAATCCCCTTACATTTTAAAATGTGGTGTTTGTTTTTGTTTTGTCTTGCTTACATTTCCTTGCGTATCTGGTGGTTAGGGTAGGCCTGGTCGTGCAGATGTGCATGCACTGGGTGACGCTAGAAGAATCTGGGAAAGTGTGTGTGTGTGTGTGTGGGGGGGTTCTCCTCCTCTAATGAAGTCTTGTGTCCAATGCCAATACACATTGGCTGTGTTTTTTGTGTTTGACTCTGCCCATGTGTATTTGTTTCTGGAAAATGTTTATTTGGCAGTTTATCAATGGTAATCTCTAAAACACTTTTTCAGAAAGCAAATAATGCAGAATTAAATGACAGATACTTACTGTGATTTTCCATTCCTGATGAGTGCCATGTCAGGGTAATTGGAACATGCTTCCAGGACCTAATAAATTTGAGCTCACCTGCAGCCTCGGTGTTCTGTGACTAATCCTACCAACCTGGGTGGGAATTGTGCTGACATGGACCTCCCATCAGGAAAGAAAAATTACAGTAAGTAACTGTCTTTCAGTGGGGGGGTTCCCCGACAGCTCGATCCCAGCAGAGCTGGGAACTAGCCACACAGGAGGGATAATGCTACACACTCTATTCTGACTAAAAGCAGAAGTCAGGATGACTGCTAAACTCAGCTGTCCTTAAGACTGCTTCTATACAATGAGGTGTCGTTGCCTTGCAGAAAGTGTCTGGGAACACTCGGCCTGCTGCCACTGACAAGGTTCAGACCTTTGCATTTGGGTGGGCAGTGATGTAATCACTGCCAGACCTTTTCAATCTGTAGGCCAAGGAGATGAGTTTCACCAACCAAGAGGCAATAATCTTGTTGGAAGCTGTGAAATAATTACACACTTCACCTAGAATAACAAACCAGTGCTCAGACTTCCTGATGGCAGATGTCGCCCTTGATGTAACATTTTTAAAGTTTGGCCCACATCTGATGGGTTCTTGGGTACTTAGGACAACGGTTTCTGTGATATTGATTCTGAAGGCCACTTAGGCATGATCTTGAGCATCAGTATGAGTACTACTCTATCTGGGATGAATGTAGGAGTGTTCTTTAAACCCCAGGGCCTCCAATATGAACATTCTTCTGGTTGATTTAATTGCCATCAGGAAAGCAGTTTTCAGCAAGAGGTACCACTTGGCCTGTTTTGCATCAGATGCCTTCAATCTAACACCAATGGGTGATTCTATTTCACAAACCATCCTCTAGGTAGGTTTCAACTAAGTTGCAGTTTGAACAACTGTATATTTGAGTGTTGTATGCTGGTGAAGGCAGAGATAGTTGCAATGTGGGCCACTTTCATATTTGAGTATAACCCTAACTCAAGCCCTGCCTGCAAAAATTTCAGAATGCGACAGACTTGTGGTGATCCCAGTGTAAAACGTTGATCAGCAGCAATCCTGTGTGTTTTTGTTTTTTTTTATCTACTGTAGTCACGGTTAGTGCTGTACTTTGCTTTCATTATAGTAGTCACAACCTTTACAGAGCATCCAAGATCTATTAGCCTCTGCCTCTCAATACCAAGGCATGAGCTTGAGCCTGTCAAGTGTTGGATGAATGGAACTTTGGAAAAGATCAGATCTTACTGGCAGAAGAAGTGAATCCTTGACACTCATTAGGAGGGGTGAAGGGTAACAAGGCCAAAAATGTATTTATTTATTTTTTCTATAGTGCAAATAACGCAGGGGGTTCTATTGGGGGGGGGGGGAAGGACACACACACTTAATTTGGGTGCAGCGTTGTATGACTGTGCAATTGTCAGTGTAACACGGCACCGTATTGCAAAAAAATGGCCTGGTCAGATGGGGAGGTAAATCCTCTGCAGAATATTACTGGAAATCTGCAACAGAATTACAATGTATATAAACCATCCAAGGGAATTTTGTTGACGACTTCTTCTTTTGTTCCCCTCTTGAGAAACTTGAGAGCACAAACAAATCTAAAAGGATGTCCTATATTCCAGCAGGCGATGCTGGTTGCACTAGTCATCCACAGGCAACTCCTCTACCTTCTCTGGGAATGCTGGTCTTTGGAGGGGGTTGGCATAATGGCACAACAGAAAAGCAAACAGAAGTCATCAACAGGTTAATGCCATGTGTGAACAGACAAAGCATTACTTTGTGCACCTGTTATGCAGAGTAATACCTCTGGAGGAGCTCAAGGTATGCACAGCGGCGGGAGGGGCAAGGCACAGCAATACCTAGCAATGCAGCATTTATTTGGATATAAAGCATTTTAAATTTGGCTCACCCAACCTCCATCCGACTGTAAACACTGGCATTGTGTGGGTGTGCATACCTAGGGGAGACTGCTGCCACCACTGCCTGCTTCATATGGACCCAGTGGACCCTAGACAAGGCTGTTAGCCATGATGAAAGTTACTCTGAGGACCAGCAGTGGGGCTCATTTTAGCGGGTACACCAGGGGTGCCGTGTCCAGCTCAAATCCACATGCATAGACCAGCCAGGTAGAGCATACCTAGATCCTGCACTTAGGAGGAACGCTGAGGCTGCAGGTGGGCTCAAATTTATGAGTTGGGTCCTGGAGGCATGGGGGATGGGCACCTTACCTAACTGTGCTGATATGGAGCTGTGCAGAAAATTGAATTCCCCACACTTCTTCCAGGACAGCATCCTGAGAAGATTTTTTTCCTCCCTTTTGCTGGAAAATTACTTTGCTTCTCTTGAACAGGCACACCTTAGTGAGCTTGATCATAGACAGACTGAATTTCAGTCAATGGCCAGCTTATGGGAGCAGCTGGCCCAATATGTTTTTGGGTCATGCGTAATAAACTGTTCAGGATTTTTAGAGTTTGCTTCCTGAACCTGCATGAATTGTTTTGCTAGAAAGTATTTGGGTGTCCTATGGCTTGGAGTGCTAGCTTTTTCTCCAAGATAGCTCCTGACTGTCTGCTCTCATGTGGGAAATAAACTGGGTGACTCTTTCTTCTAGGTGGCTGAGGGTCAGATTACTGTTATAGGATAATTTGCAGAGTTTTCAATTCTTGGTGCAAGTCCAAGAATCGTGCTCCTTGGGGCGCCGTGTTTAGTCTTATATTTTTGCAAAACCGCAAATAAGGGTTAGCCCTCTGCACTAGTGCATGTAGCCGCCATTAGTGTTTTAAGAGCTCTAGTGAAGGTTTCTTTTGAAGGCTAGGTTCTTTAGAGCTATACTAGGTCTTGGCCAGAATTGTTGAAATGTTTCCCAAAATGGGAGCTTTCTGTTTTTCAGGCTTTGTCTAAAAGGGCCTATTTTGGTTGCAGTGTTGAGACTGCAACCTAAACAAAAATTTGCAATGCGAGTAGTTACTTAAGCCTGGAGAATCAGTGAACTTCAGGTTTCTATGTGCGATATATATATATATATATATATATATATATATATATACAGTCAGGTCCATAAATATTGAGACATCGACACAATTCTAACATTTTTGGCTCTATACACCACCACAATTGATTTGAAATGAGATGAACACGATGTGCTTTAACTGCAGACTGTCAGCTTTAATTTGAGGGAATTTACATCCAAATCAGGTGGACGGTGTAGGAATTACAACAGTTTGCATATGTGCCTCCAACTTGTTAAGGGACCAAAAGTAATGGGACAGAATAAGAATCAAACCAAACTTTCACTTTTTAATACTTGGTTGCAAATCCTTTGCAGTCAATTACAGCCTGAAGTCTGGAACCCATAGACATCACCAGACGCTGGGTTTCATCCCTGGTGATGCTCTGCCAGGCCTCTACTGCAACTGTCTTCAGTTCCTGCTTGTTCTTGGGGCATTTTCCCTTCAGTTTTGTCTTCAGCAAGTGAAATGCATGCTCAATCGGATTCTGGTCAGGTGATTGACTTGGCCATTACATAACATTACACTTTTCCCTTAAAAAAAACTCTTTGGTTGCTTTTGCAGTATGCTTTGGGTCATTGTCCATCTGCACTGTGAAGCGGCATCCAATGAGTTCTGAAGCATTTGGCTGAATATGAGCAGATATTACCCGAAACACTTCAGAATTCATCCTGCTGCTTTTGTCAGCAGTCACATCATCAATAAATACAAGAGAACCAGTTCCATTGGCAGCCATACGTGCCCACGCCATGACACTACCACCACCATGCTTCACTGATGAGGTGGTATGCTTAGGATCATGAGCAGTTCCTTTCCTTCTCCATGCTCTTCTCTTCCCATCACTCTGGTACAAGTTGATCTTGGTCTCATCTGTCCATAGGATGTTGTTCCAGAACTGTGAAGGCTTTTTTAGATGTCGTTTGGCAAACTCTAATCTGGCCTTCCTGTTTTTGAGGCTCACCAGTGGTTTACATCTTGTGGTGAACCCTCTGTATTCACTCTGGTGAAGTCTTCTCTTGATTGTTGACTTTGACACACATACGCCTTCCTCCTGGAGAGTGTTCTTGATCTGGCCAACTGTTGTGAAGGGTGTTTTCTTCACCAGGGAAAGAATTCTTCGGTCATCCATCACAGTTATTTTCCATGGTCTTCTGGGTCTTTTGGTGTTGCTGAGCTCACCGGTGCGTTCCTTCTTTTTAAGAATGTTCCAAACAGTTGTTTTGGCCACGCCTAATGTTTTTGCTATCTCTCTGATGGGTTTGTTTTTTCAGCTTAATGAGGTCTTGCTTCACTGATAGTGACAGCTCTTTGGATCTCATCTTGAGAGTTGACAGCAACAGATTCCAAATGCAAATAGCACACTTGAAATTAACTCTGGACCTTTTATCTGCTCATTGTAATTGGGATAATGAGGGAATAACACACACCTGGCCATGGAACAGCTGAGAAGCCAATTGTCCCATTACTTTTGGTCCCTTAACAAGTGGGAGGCACATATGCAAACGGTTGTAATTCCTACACTGTTCACCTGATTTGGATGTAAATACCCTCAAATTAAAGCTGACAGTCTGCAGTTAAAGCACATCTTGTTAGTTTCATTTCATATACATTGTGGTGGTGTATAGAGCCAAAAATGTTAGAATTGTGTCGATGTCCCAATATTTATGGACCTGACTGTGTGTGTGTGTGTGTGTGTGTGTGTGTGTGTGTGTGTGTGTGTGTGTATATGTATGTGTGTATATATATATATAATTTATTTATTTTTTTGGGTTGATTTAGTTTTCAAAGTTGATCTGGATGTTTTACATAGATACCCTTGACTTGCCTTTGTACGCTAGGTATTATTCTGTCACTCTGCTCTTGTAGTTGGGTGGCTAAGCTTTTTAAAGTTTTGGATATCCGATGCATGGGTTTTGCAATCACTCAGTTTTAGAGCTAATTCTTTTTTTGTTTAAGAAATCTGTAAGGGGTAAAATATCAATAGGAATACCAGAGGCAGGTGGCTAAGATTGGCTATTACAGAAGCCTACGCAGGTATGTAACAGTATTTCTAGAGTCTTTCAGGACAGCTGCTACTGCCTGCCCTTAGTGGTGTTTTGTGGGGGATTATTTATATATTCTAGTTAGGTCTTCCAACATGACTTGAGGTACTCTTCTACAGCTTTTGCATTGAATTGGTGCTGTAGTATTTCCTTAACCAGTTCCCAAGTGCGCTATAGCCGAAGGACGGCTACAGTGCAGTTGTGTAATCCTGGAATGACATACATGGATGTCATTGCAGAATGCTCCCCCACTGTGCACTCCTGGTGGTGGCATTCAGTGCTGCCAGTGATCGTGGGGTCCTACGGACACAGCTGATCACATGATATAGTAAACTGCCAATCACAGTGGCCTTTTACCACGTGATCAGCTGTGTGCAATGACACAGCAGATTACCGGGTAAATACAGTTGCCTGTTATAGGCTGCACTTTCCTCACGCTGTCAGATCTCATCCCACTAAGAAGTTTTCCTGGCTTTATTCAATTTGGATTAGGTCAACACCTGGCTCTGAATAACTTCAAGAGCCAAGGTTAGCCTTACTGATCCTTTTCTAGTTTGGCTCTTGTTCCTGCTACTCTAATGGCTGGTTGTAATCGCATAGCTAGCTTTAGGGAGCTTGTATTTTCCAGGGAGTTATCAAGGATAAAAATGCTTGTTTACCATTCTAGTCTGTACCACTTTTTTGAACTTTAATTCCTCTTTGAGAAGTTCCTCCGCTCCTGGCAATTTTTAATCTATAGCCAAAAATATTAGCACACTTGCATTTCTGTCAGATAATGCTCCCCTTCATCCAGAAGATTGTTGCAATAACAAATGTTTTAGGCATTCTCAAGTTTATTTCTTTTGTATTGGTATGACACAAGTGGGGAAAGCAAAATCCTGACACATTCAACGCAAAACCCCCAAAATGGACTGGACAAAATTATTGGCACCCTCAATTCAATATCTGGCAGCACACACCCTTGGAAAAATAACTGAAATCAATAGCTTCCTGTAACCAATCAGGTTCTTGTACCTCTCTACTGCAATTTTGGACCACTCTTCTTTTGCCAACTGCTCCAGGTCTCTCAGATTGGAAGGATTCCTCTTTCCAACTGCTGTTTTGAGGGCTTCTCCACAGGTGCTCTGTGGGATTGAGATCAGGACTCATTGCTGGCCAGTTCAGTACTCTCCAGCGCTTTGCCTTAAACCATTTCTGGGTGCTTTTGGACGTGTGCTTTTGGGTCGCTGTCCTGTAAGACCCATGACCTCTGACAGAGACCCAACTTTTGGACACTGCCCTGCATTGCACCCCAGAATTCTTTGGTAGTCTTCAGATTTCATAATGCCATGCACACGGTCAAGACATCCAGTGCCTGAAGCAGCAAAGCAACCCCAAAACATCAGTGAACCTCCACCATGTTTGAATGTAGGAACTGTAGTTTGTTGTTTAAAAGCCTCGTTGCTTTTTCTGAAAACAGCAGCATGATGGGCTTTAACAAAGTTGTAATTTTTGTTTAGTCTATCCAGATAACGTTCTCCCAAAAGTATTTCGGCTTCCTCAGGTAAGCTGTGTGGGTTTTTTTTTTTTTTTTTAAATCCACATCCAAGGAGATTGGCTATAGTGCCATGGGCTGTAAATGTTTTCACAATGTTGCACACAGTGGACACAGGAACATAGGATCTCTGCAGACAGACTTGTAAGCTTGAGATTGTCTATGCTTTCCACGATTTTTGTTCTCAAATCCTCAGACAATTCTTTGCTGCATTTTCTCTTCTCCATGCAGCACACAGACACAAAACAGGTCAAATTTTAACTGCTGGCTGGAGTGATTTCTATATTGTCAGCATCTGTTAACGGATACAGGTGAGTTTAATTACCAGTTACAGGAGCATCACAAACTTGGAATACAGTTATTTCTTACACTTATGAGAAGGTGCCAATAATTTTGTCCAGACCATTTTTGGGGTTTTGCATGAAATGTGTCAGATTTGGCTTTTTGTTTCTCCACTTCTTTTGTCCTACCAATACAAACAGAAAAGTGTTGCAATTATGTGTGTTTAGGCATGCTCAAGTTTATTTCTTTTTGAGTGAAGTGGAGCATTATCTGGCAAAAATACAAGGGTGGGAAATTTATTTATTTTGTATTTGCACACGTAGTTTCCCTGGTTCGTCCAGCTGTGTATTTGTGAGATCTTTACCTGTGGAGTGGTGTTTTTCTTCTCCCTTTTTTTTTTTTTTTACTTTTTAAACCTGGCATAAGTTAGCAGTATTTAAAAATAAAGACTATAACCTGTGTGATTGTTTGTCTCTGCTAGGTTTAAAGCCCCTTCTCCCACAGTGCAGTGCATAGCTGTGGTTTTCACAGGAGTTAGCTGTGCTTTCTTTAGCCTTCAATTTTATGTTCTGTTGTGTTGGTGCACTTTCAGACAGTACACTAAAACTCCAGGATATAACCAGTCTATGGCAAATTGCAGCTAACCCACGCAAGAACTGAGGGTATACTGCAACGTAGACAAGTGTGATAGTTTTTGGATGAAAATTGAATTTTCGGAGATTCAGATGTATTTGAATCTCTGTGGATTTAGAAACACATGGCAACAAATCCAAAAAAAGTTATAACTAAATTAACAAATGCATCTATTTCTTTTGGATGATGAATAGGAGTTCAGGCCCATGGTGCAATGAAATCCATATTATCAAACAAATTCAATTGAAAATAAATGGATCTGAATTTCATTCCATTTGTTAATTCAGATGTGCATGGTGCCAGTCAGTATTGTCCAATCGGCTCATGCTATGTCTCTTGGTGGGTTCAGACTCGTGTTTGATAATATATAGCAATCTTCTGGAAAAACTGCAGAGGTGCTACTGCAACTACCATATAACATAAAACCCCTGAACACCAATGCCTCCTGGACCTTTTTAAGGGGTTTCTGATTATGTGACCACCATGATTGGCTGACATAATGGTCGCATAAGTAAGCTATCAGTTAATGTTGGGACTGCACAGGGCATATTTGCATTCTAATATGGAAATTTGCAGCCTCTGAGCATTAATGCCCACCTGCTGAAAGACTGCATATATGCGTACTGTCATCCCGAACAGGTTAACCATAAGCGTATGGATGCATGCCAACAGAAAAAAATACAAGGTTTATATATTAAAATTTATAATATTACATGCATCCAATGTATAAACTGGTATTATCAAATTCTGCACATATGTGTGGGTATATAAAGTTATTAATAGTGATCCAGTAACTCCTAGATAAATGTTGCAGCAAAGTCTGTTTGCAGGAGCCCTGGAGAATGATCGATGTTTGTCTTTGTGTGGGAGACTTTAAGTTGAGATCAGTGGTGATGGGGAGACTCTCCACCTGCTGTATGACCAGCCTGCAAAACAGCTTCTGCCACCCAGAAACTGTGGTGTAGCACTGGAATGCAGGATCAGCCTATCTACTCTAACTTAAAACTAGCTATGGAATCCCAGACTAGAAGAGATGGGAGTTAACTAAAATAACAGGAGCTGCATGTATATTCTATGCAATAAATGGGTGCTTTTTAATACTGTTAGATGACCATTACACAAATATAGTAGCACAGACCTAGCTATCCGGTACTGTGGTTGTGAGATAATAATAGGACAGAGACTTGCCTGTCACCAGGATTCAGATGAAGTTAATGGCAGCTACAGTTAAACAACCAGCACACAGGAACAAGTACCTAATAGTCTCTGCTTCTGGCCTGGATACAATACAGTATTGAAGTAAAGTGATACTAATCTTAAATGTGTGTTGTGTGTTTTACTTTAATGCAAGCAATACATTAAGTGCTCTCTGTGAAGGAGAAGAGATGTGCTGTGCACAGCTGCATCTCTTCTCCCCTTGCTCCCTCTTCACACAAGGACTTTGACAGCAGCAAGAGCCAAATGGTCCCTGCTGTTGTTCATCAAGTGTGGTGAAGAGGAAGTGGGGTGGGGCTAAGTTCCACTGTGTGTGTCTATGGAGTGTGGCTCCATAGCCGTGCAGGTCGGAAGCGAGCATGCAGCGTTTGTCCTCCATAGCAAACAGCTTGCTATGGGGACACACAAAAAGGAGGAGCTGGGATTGCCAGCGGAGGACCTGAGAAGAGGAGCATCTGGGCCACTGTACAGAGCAGGTGAGTATAACCTGTTGTGTTAAATCACCTGCGCTCTCTCTCAACTTCCTCTAAGTGTGAGGATTCAAAGCCATCCTCAGAGGCATAAAGCTGCTAATATCAGTATTATGTATTAGCGCTAACAGTAGATGGCAGCAAAGTTTACATTACAAATATTGTAAGGTATAGCCTAAGGAGAACAAAACACATGGTAGATGGATGGACAAAAAAAGATATTGCTAGCATATAGTCATTTTTCCTATAAGTGGTGTGGTGTTTCCTTTTTTGTACAAAGTAGATTTGAATTGGGATGATTAGTACATTTTGTGATGGATTACAATGAAATGCTCAGTTAACACAGGGGGAGAATAGGTGATGAAGGGAGGAGGGGTTAAGGTCTTGCTTTTTAAAAAGTTAGCTTTAGCTACATAAGAGTTTTTTTTTTTTTTTTTTTTCTTAAAGATAAAATCATGGTAAATGGCTTAATTGAAAGTAATGCTTATCTTGCTTTTGAAAACTAGGAGGATTTCCTTATCAATGGCCAGTACAATTATATCTGTAATGTTGACATTCCTTTGTTCAAAAAGTATGTGAAAGTAGGACTCTGCTGCTGTGGAGCCATATTAAAACACAAGAGGGCGATGTAGCACAGGAAACTACAAGGCAAAGGAAGTCAACAGTATAATCAGTGTTTTGTGTGTGGGTTTTTTTATTACATTATACAGGATTTATATAACGCCAACAGTTTGCTCAGCGCTTTACAATATAATGGGAGACAATACAGTTCAATACAAGAGGGATTTGAGGGCCATTATTATTATTATTCAGGATTTATATAGCACAAACAGTTTGCTCAGCGCTTTTGTTAAAGAAAAAATGCATAAGAGTTGTAGCTTGTAACAAGACCTATTTATAATATTGATAAGGATGTGTCTACAGTCCATGAGGATGATAGTTTTTTTATGTACTAAATAATATTAAAACCATCTCTACAGGTGAAATCTTGTTACAATAGAACAAACAAAATACAAATTAAGTCCAGGGTAAGGCATAAAATTAAATTTGATTTCTTGAATAGGTTTTCTAAGGTAAATTTAAAATTTATGTTTAAAATTATTTTAATTTTGTTATGTAATTATAGAGCTATTAAAGTGGTTCTAAAGGCTCAAGGTTTTTTACCTTCATGTATTCTATGCATGAAGGTAAAAAACTGTGTGCAGTGAATCCTCCACCATTGGCTCCTGCTGCTGTCAATCAAAGCCAATGAGTTGAGAATGGGGGTAGAGCTAAGGCACGGTTCTTTCTTATGGACTGCTCTTTTTTGTTCTGAATAAAGAACTTATAAAATGTATTTAAAAAAAAAAAGACTCTGGGAACCTTCACAGCGATAGGTTAATTAAATCCTCAAACCTCTGGACCAGTTTTTTTTTTTCTTCTTTTTCTTCCTTCTAATCAATGTGCTGTGAATTCTGGGGCTCTGCTATCAGTCCTAAGAGGTACTATTGTTGGCCACTGTTGCCTTATACGTATGATGATGCCTTGAGATTAAGCCAATGGCTTGTTGGCTACTGTTGTGCATTGATATCTGCTCAAGGGTGTGTTTATAGGTCAACCTCCTGGCATCACTAGTGATGGACAAGTGGAGCGGCTCTGGTCTTTCAGGTAATAGCAAGGAATGGGTAATTGCTATCTGAAAGCCAATGGAAAAGTAATGATGTGGCAAAAGTAAAGCTAAAAAACAAGCTGTATGTATGTGTATATATATATATATATATATATATATATATATATGTAATTAAATTTATTTTTTTCATTTTTTACTATGATCTGTAGATCTGAAATTATTTCAGAGGTCCTAAAGACCTTTAAAAAAAAAAAAAAAAAAAAAAAAAAAATCTTCAATTGTTTCTCTAGGGCAGAAAGGGTTTAGAAAGACTGATCTATGCTATTACAGTATCTTTGTACCATGTCTGCAGGGAGCAAAGGACTGTATATTCTATTTCCTTAGAAAAGAGATTCTGTCTGCAAAATTTGAAACCTTAAACCTCCTTTTCTACATGATCTTTTATGGAAAATTCAATTTTTTTTTTATATTTATTCATAAATTGCAAAAAAGAACTCCACAATGTGTTATACCAAGAAAATCAAAACGTGTGGGATGCTTAAGTTGCTTTCCCTCGGGAAAAATAGCTTATAGACAAGTTTTTTTTTTTTATATAACACCTTTTTTAAGTTTTTTTTTTATTTAAAAAATTCATTAAGATCAAGGGATATACCCATAAAAACAGTGCATGGATGATATCACACAATATTCAGTACAGTGAACCCCTGGACACCTTCCTATGTCATACGTTTCTGTGTAGTATGTAATAACAGTTTAGATGAAGGAAGTTGCCATTACCCAATGCGTTTTACCGGACAGGCTTCTTCAGGGGGTTCAGATAGGGTACACTGTTAATGCAAAGCATATAATATAATTTACACAGTTGCCTTTGCTTCCCACATTGCAGCAAATATTTTAAATTCACAATCAAGTTAAAGAAAAAAATACAAAAATGCACAGATTTTACACATACTGATGATCATCCTAACAATGCATGACCATATATGGAGAGGAGTGTTTACATGGCAGACGCCATAGGACACAACGATGGGGGTCCTACCCAGAAAACCAGAGGATATGGGTGGGGTGTGGGGGATCCATAACAGATGGAAATACTGACCACTGACCCTAAGCGGTAGTATGACCTATGAACCAACCAAACAGACAGCCTATAGAGGTAATTCTTGATAAAGGTTCTGGATGGTGCAGGAGTTGGGGGATATAGAATATGTATATGGATTTTTTTTTTTTCCAACTGGAATGTAGTTCTGGCACCTCCAGCACTGAATGTATGTAATAGCAAGGGGTGCTGGAGGGTCTATTTGATGCTGGCTGCTGGTAGCATCAATTGTTACTGACTCTTGATGAGGGAGGGGTCTATTGTCATTGAAGAGTCAATTGTTGCTTGGAGGGATCTACTGTTGAGGGGGGAATCTCTTGTTTGCTAGCTGCTTGGGAGATCTATTGTTACTGACGGGTCTATTGATGCTGCTCTTTGTGTTTTATCATTAACAAATTACCTAATACCCCAAAATGATATTTTGGTTCTGTATTCACTAACGGGGGTGGTACTGGTAGGTGGATAGGCAGTGGAACCAAAGAATGGTGCTTGTAGGGGGTGGAGACAAGGGGTGACTTGAAAGGGGGGAGTTCCTGCACCTATTCTCAGAGAACAAAAGCAGTGTGTGTGTTTGTATAATATTGTTATACAGCAGTGTTTATTGAGGTAAGTGTAATTTGTAAATTACACGTAGCTTAGTGGAAACGTTAAAGCAAAATACATCCCCCCTCCTCCTTCTCTCCCAGGTCACCTGGAAGGTTTACTATCCTGGCTGTAATCAGCAATTTGTGACTTATAGCAGTTGGTTCCATAGATTTGTATGGGAAGGGCTGCATCAAGTCAATTAATTAATCCAGGATTGAGCGCCTTTAGGCAATGTGTACAGTGAAATTTTGCAGCTGTACTGCATATGCTGTAAATGCTTCTGTATAATACCTAAATGGCTTCTCCTTTAATTCAATATATGCCAGTGCCTTGCTCTACCCTTGATTGCAGTTTAGGTAAAAGTAAGTGATTAGAAGAGTAAGTTCCCCCCAAGGTCATAATATTATGCTTATGAAAAACATGGGCTTACAGTTGAAGGGAGCATACAGTGCTGGCTGATTCTAGAGTGTTTGGTAACTTTCTGCTGGCATCTGCTTGGTATCATTTAAAATATTGATGGCTGTAAATGTCTGTCTGCAATCAAGAGTAACTCCAGGCACAACACAATCCACAGTTAAAATGCTTCAAAGCTCTTATCACAAGAGCTTTGACTGGCAGGGTGATTTAATATTTTTGGAATTGACAGTCTCATTACCCAATAAAGAAGAGTGAGAGGGGCAGAGGAGTGAGTGTCAAATTTATGAGCGTACCCTATAATCAGGGCTTCCAGTATGTTCTGCAAGGAGCAGGCACCTGGAAATCCTACAAAAAAGGGGGGTTGTGAAAAGGAATTCACAAAGAAAGCGGCTACACAATGAACAGAATGCGATACTCAGAAAAATTTCCAAAAATTATGCTTTATTACACATACAAATTTGACATATGGTCAATCGCCCTGGTTTACTATCACCTCAGTATGAGACAATACACACAGACCTAAAACCATATAAAATGACACCAAGACCGGTTCAAGTACTAGTGCAACAAAGACAGTGACTACTAGAGCCTAAAGTCTTTGTAGCACTAATTCACAGGTGAACACTTCCCACAGGAGGTGTAGGCAAAAATTATACCAAAGGTATACCATGTAACATGTTGTAACATGTAGACATATGCTACTACCAAAATGGTTATTTCCCGAGCAGGGAATATCAAAACATTACACTATTGATATAAAATATCACATGTATGCAGTGCAGTAAGCACAGTATGCGTCAAAAAGAGAAGCATGCCTCAAGGCCTATAAAAGACAAAAAATGAAAGGTCATAAATAAATGCAGTACACTCCTATAGAGGTACTCTTTGGTCCTGATGAAGCTGAGTGAGATATGCCCATCGGCGAAACGCGTTGACGTCATACGTCAGATACGTCACTTCCGGTCATGCGCACCAGGTGGAACGCACGCTGACCTACAAGGAGGAAGCCATCTTCACATGCCACGAGGCAGGCTTAAGCAGCACAGGCGCCGAGAAGAGGCTGGAACCCGCGGTATATCGGCCGATGTCAGCGGTTGTTCCCTGGCCTCTTTGGCCCTATAAGGCAGTACCTATGAAGGACATCTTTTCCTCTCCTACTACCCATTGCGCAGGTGGTGAGTGGACTGTTACAGGACATTAGTTATATGGTCCTCTGTGATCGATATAACCTATACATCCTATATAGAGTAAAGCTCTTCCAGTGACTTTCCACATATTGTTTGTTTCACTACAGGATGGGGACATCATGGTGCTTTTCATAGGAAACCGGATATACCACGTGTATCTCAACAGGCAGAAGGTTTATTGGGATTTGTCGTGTTTTCCTTACAAAAAGTGGTATGTAGTCCACATACAGTGGTGAAGAAACCATTTCAAGCAGTGCTCTGCTGTTTGCATCTATCCTTCCATCCTGGTAACAAATGGGGCTTATTCTCATTCAAGAGCCCTAAAGAAAATAGTCGCTTAGATTACAGATGAATGGGCCCCAACCACATGTGCCGGCATAGGAGTGTACTGCATTTATTTATGACCTTTCATTTTTTGTCTTTTTTATAGGCCTTGAGGCATGCTTCTCTTTTTGACGCATACTGTGCTTGCTGCACTGCATACATGTGATATTTTATATCAATAGTGTAATGTTTTGATATTCCCTGCTCAGGAAATAACCATTTTGGTAGTAGCATATGTCTACATGTTACAACATGTTACATGGTATACCTTTTGGTATAATTTTTGCCTACACCTCCTGTGGGAAGTGTTCACCTGTGAATTAGTGCTACAAAGACTTTAGGCTCTAGTAGTCACTGTCTTTGTTGCACTAGTACTTGAACCGGTCTTGTTGTCATTTTATATGGTTTTAGGTCTGTGTGTATTGTCTCATACTGAGGTGATAGTAAACCAGGGCGATTGCCCATATGTCAAATTTGTATGTGTAATAAAGCATAATTTTTGGAAATTTTTCTGAGTATCGCATTCTGTTCATTGTGTAGCCGCTTTCTTTGTGAATTCCTTTTCACAACCCCCCTTTTTTGTATACCTTTTTTGGCTACTGAATGGAGACCATTTACTGGGTGATACGGTAATTTATTGTACGACCTCTTTATAACTATCTTTAACACCTGGAAATCCTACTACTGTCATTTTCCAAAATTAATTTTTAACATTAAATTTACTTTAAGACTATATCTTCTCCACCTCAATACTGGGCACTTTCACCCCCTTCCTTCCCTGGCCAATTTTCAGCTTTCAGTGCTGTTGCACTTTGAAAATTTTGCAGTCATGCAACACTGTACCCATATGGATTTTTTTTTTTTTAATACAGCAGAAAGAGAGAGGTATTTAATCGCCACTGGTTTTTTTTTTTAATTTTTGCTAAACAAATGAAAAACTCAAATGTTGAACAAACTAAACATTTTGAAAGAGTTTTTCTTAGTATCGGTTTTAAACTTTTGCAAATAAGTAATTTTTCTTCTCCACTCATGTGTGCTGACGAGGTTTCACTGGTGGGTACTGATAATATGCCCCGATGAGGAGGCACTGATAGCTGGCACTGATGGGCAATGATAAGCTGCACTGATTATCAGTGTAAACAAAGTACTGAAGGCCTTGCCGGGTATCAGCGGTCTTTTATATCACACAGACACAGCATGTGATGAAAAGACTGCTGATAACGGCAAGTCTGTTTTACATGTGATTGGACATAGCTGAACACATGGTAAAGGGCATTTGTGATTGGCTATTTATTGTGATTTGTGATCAGCTGTGTCCAAAGGATACCCAGGGGTAGGGTGCTGGGACAACATCTATCGATGGCCTCCAAGAACAAGAGAGCTGAACTATAGCACAGTAGTAAAGTGGCTAAAGCCTAACTCCAGAAAAATCAGAAAATTTTCACTTGCAGTGGGGCTGTGACTGCACTGCAATAGTTAATGACTTGTTTATTCTAGGAGAGAGTAAAAACACTTTTGCTTACCTGATCTCCACTCCCGCTGGTGGCGGTGTTCCCCTATTCTGGAGTGAAGGACTATCCTTCTGCGTCCTCACATTCAATGCAGGTCTATGGACCCTGCATTGGTTTTGATGAAGTCAGTACCTTAGACCATTGGACCATGGGAGAGAGGACACTGTGGGGACCAGTCTAGCAGTGCAAAGGATCAGGAAAGTAAATCTTCTTTTCCATGCTCCCCAGACCTAAAGGAGCAATTAACCCTTGCAGTATAGGCACAGCCTCACTGGATAGTGGATTTTCAAATTTCCTAGACTGAAAGTGGCGTTCTACTCACGCTGTCATAAAATAAAAGTCAGCAGCTACACAAACTGTAGCTGCTGACTTTTTTTTTTAAAACAGCCACTTACCTGTCCTGTGGTGTGTCCCCTGCAGCCTGTTTCACCGGCCGTCCTGTATTCCAGGAGGCCGGCATTTTCAGTATGGGCACCCGGCTGTGATAGCTTGTGGCTTCACAGCCGGGTACCCACTGCACATTCGCGAGTAGTGCTGCGCTTCATGAATTGTCCTGTAGTCCTCTGGGACCTATCACATGTCCCAAAAGACTACAAGGAGGACACCTTCTGCGCACCTAGGGGATTGGACTAGAAGTAGGAGCGGGTAGCTGTCAAATTTGGGTACCTGCTCACCCACCCCCCAAAGGTGTCAATCCTTAATGGGGAGCAGTCCTTAAAGCAGAACTTCCCCTTTGGGGTGGAGCTATGCTTTAATGAACTACATCTATACTAATTATATAGCTTATATATATTTTTTTAAGGTTCAAATATTGGCTTACCTTTTAGCCACATAAAAAGTATTACACACAAAATTTAGCATCATGCCACAAATAAAAATAGTGGAATATCTTCCATTCCAGTTCCTAGACCTTGGTAGTGAATCAGTTAACATAACATCTTTGGCAATGTCTTGAAAATGGTGCCATAGATAAAAAAAAAAAAACAGTAACATCTATTCATCACCCATAACAAGAACATCATCACTGTCTGCAAACAATGACAAATTGCATCACTTGTTGTATGCCATGTCAAGGATATTGGGGACAAACCAGAGAAGGAAAAATAGAAGGTTCAGAGGGTAAGAAAGCTAATTGATGCAAAATGTCACAAACAGATGTTCCTTGCACCCCACAGTAAAGGTTATATGCCCTTGGAGAGAGAGAATCTTGCCACTTTTCACTAATACCTGTGCAGGATATAATGGCTATAAACTTATGTTCTTCTACAGCTAAAAGTATTACACAAAAGACCTAGAAGTGGAAACAGAGAATTTAAGGCTCATTGGTAATGATAATAGAAGGCCACTACTGTAACTTGAGCAGATGATGAATATACATCACTGTCCTTTGAGTCCTGCCCAGGAAGATGAAGTGGAAACTTCCCATCTGCTTCCACCTTCAAACCAAATGAACAGCCCTAATTAGTGGAAGCTGAAGGAGTTGGCTGAAAGCTTTTACTATGGAATAATTACACTAAAACCCCGCTGGGCACCCTGGTTCGAATTTTGATGTGAGCTGTTCGGACGTGTCAATTCCTAAAAAGCAGAAAATAAAAGTACCATCTACATTTAAAGTAACTATATTTGGTCAAGCCAGTTGCAATTAATCAGTTAGCTACAAATGTTGTCCAGCATACACTGCAGCTGTGTTAGTCAAAGTTCAGAGACCACATCACATGACCATCAAGAAGGCATTTATTAAAGCATAGGGTGGATCACATCAGCTCTCTGCGTCCTGTATCTCCAATCATGTTTACATTTTGAAGGCAGCTTTGTGGGTGGGGTTTAGGTGCCCTAGAGGCGGGGGGACTCTAAGAACTACCCTCTCTAATCACCTAAAAACTAGGTGGGAGTTTGTGGTCATAAGGAATCCTCATTAAGGCACAACTCCAGACTTAAAAGTGTGCAACAATGTACACAGTTAACCCTCTAGTAACCTGTGGCTAACCTGTTGTATTGTTAACAATAAGCACTCTAGACACTGCTACATTTAGAGAACACCACTTCCCAGGTGTGCAGCATTTAGGAACCAGTACCGCTGAGCCTGCGCCAGAGTCCACCAACCCAGCAATTCCTGTCACCCCACTTCCAGTGACATGTCCAACTGTTGCTACTGGATACAGGGAATGTATTTCACAACTACATGCTTGTTCTCTTCCAAGGGCCCCCTCTACATCTCTCCCCCTCTCCCTCTCGTGACTTCTAGTCTAGGTCCATAGATATGCTGCGCCACAGATCTGGTTCCAGTATGTGGGGAGCCAGTTGCTAGTGATGTGGCCAAGCATAACACCCCTTCACTACCAGAGTAACTGTCACCCTTTGCCAGTCACCCATTCCCTGGCTGGTTGGCTGCATTTAGCAATGATACATACATGGTTGTCCCTAGCAATGGCCATATAGCCTACACAAGACAGCGAACTAAATGCTGGACAAAAATGTACTTTTATCTACTCTAACCTACTGTCCCCCTGATATAAGCCCTGTTATTTAGATACTCTGTGCATTGCACCCCTTTTGAGAGACTTCAGACCAGTCTCATTTAAAGGGACAACAAACAGTCTTTACTGAAGTAGTGCAAAACATACAGATTCACTTACATATCTGTACAGAGGTTCTCTAAGTGCCCATTGGGCAATCATACCTGAGTAGCAGCAAGTCCACTAGTCCTTTTAGAGGCAAGAGTCCATTAAGGCAAATAATCCAGAGAGATAGCAAGTATCCTTAAAGTTCATGTCTGGCAATAATCCATACAGGCAATAAATCCATAATTGGCAGCCCCTCAGAGAACCCTGACTGCCCCCCCCCCCCCCCAATTGGGAGTACAGTCCAGCAGAGTAACAGCCTACACCTTGGCAGTGATTTAGCTAGAGCTCTCAGGGCACAGAACAGCCCCTATTTATATGGGCTGACCTGCAGGGGGTGGTAGTAGTGGGAAAACGTAGCCAGCAACGTTAAAGCCTTCCTCGCAGATCCATCCACCTAGCAGATCAACCCAGGGACATAGTGCAACCTAAACATTGTTACAGTTTTAGTTGCAAAACAGCCAGCTTGACCCAGATAGCTGCAGAACAGCACAGAAAAAAACATTAACCCTTTTTGAAGAGCTTGCTTTCATGTTTGAATTTTATTAGTGGCTGTGAGAAAAAATGAATTGTATCGAAATGTATTTCTATGTGAAAGAAGGCAAAGAGCCACAGTAGATATAATTTTGAGTACCTACTTCACAAGGAAGGGTTGTCAGATCATGATTGTAGACACATAGGACTGGAATGAATGGGTGCACTACAACAATGCCTGGATGATCATCCTAAACTGAACCCATGCAGAGGAAGGCAACAAGTTTACTTGGATCCCCCCAACCCAGAAACGCATACTTACCTTTCCTTCGTTTCCTTGCTGCTCCGTTTGGGTGAATAACATAACCTTCCATGGCACTCATTCTCCTGGTCTTCTATTCAGGATGGAGAGCAAGGAAAGACCAGGAGAACAAGTGCCAAGGAAGGTTATGTTGCAACTATTTTGTGGCTGTGCTGAACTTCTCCATGCTTGGGAGGATTAGGCCTTTATTCAGCCCACCCACTTACTGCACAACTAGCCGGCAGAAAAGAAGGGGAGAACTGCGGGGGACCAGAGGAAGGGGCAAGGTCGGACAGCTGCCTGCCCAGCTATTACCTGGGAGTCTGTGACTTTCTCTCTTTCCTGCCTTACTGAGGTTCTTCTTATCTCGCCTATCTATTGTCAGCTGTTGCACACTATGCATAGTGCACCCCTGAACCCTGCGCTCTGTACACAGCACACCCCTATACCCAGCACTCTGTATATAGCACCACGCCTAAACCCTACACTCTATACTCAGCCCACTCCTGAATCCTGCACTCTGTATGTAGTACACCCCTAAACCCTGCACTCTGTACCCAGAATGCCCCTAAAACCTGCAGTCTGTGGGGGCTGCCGTATTGAGTCTTTTTCCTTGGGTAAAAGAATGTCTAGCTTCGCCAATGGTATCAGGGCTTTGAACTCTTCCAATGTAACAGTTCTGGTGATTTGTGATTGGTAACCATTGTCCTACGGAGTTAGTTACATGCATCTGCATACTTAGGAGTATCTTTTTTTTTTTTTTTTTTTTTGCTTCTGGCATCTGGGATGGTAGAAGAGGGAAGAATAAGTGAGTGTGTGCTGTTTGGGAAGTGCATGTTAAAACAAACCGGTTGATTTGCTCTGCATGAGCTGTGTGCATCTGACATTATAATTTCCAGTTTTATCTAGAGTACCCCCTTAAAAGTTTACAATTACTTTCTACTTTAACAAGGAATGGCTTGCTCGCTAACGTTCTTTCATTACATGGATAATCCTGTGGCTGTTAGCAGAAACCTAGATATCCAGTTTTCTATGGATTGCTGTACTGAAGTGTGCTTATTAATGTTGTGGGGAAATATGCTATTGTTGATGATTGTATCATTTAGTTCAACAACACTGGCAAGGAGAATAGATCAGTTTGTACCATATTGCTTGGAGCATATACAAGAGTGTTTCATATGAGATGAAGCAGAATGATCTTTGCTGGGAAGAGGATGTAATGAAAGGCGATAACAGCAAAGTATGCTAAATTTACCTAACATCACACTTCCCCATACAACAATAGTCTGCACTTTTCAACAAATGATATTACTTCTTGTCAATCAGTCTGCCTTAAAGCAATCTTGTCATTATTGTCAAATGTTCTAGCAAAGCATACCTTATAAAAAAACAAACAAAAAACAACAATGTAAAAAGTATCCTTTTCTACTGCCCACATAGACAAACATCAATCTCTTTCTGAGAAATTGTCCCCTGAAGTCCAACGGGAAATCAAGACTTTTATGAACATGCATAACCCCATATTTTATCATTGCACTTGCTGAAGTTTAAAATTATAAAGGAGTTTTTAGCAGTAATAACCCTAAGCATGTTTTCGCATTGAAGAGAATAAAATAAACATTCTCCTGTAAACTATCTAATAAAATTCTTACCCCAGCACTTTCAACTTTCAGTGCTGCTGAGTCCTGCTCTTTTAGTGCTTCTTCCCTGAACTTTTGGTCTTTACAGGAAAGAGGTAACAGTGGACAGTGCAGTCTGGAGTTGGTCTGTTAGCTTAGAGAAGGAAAGGGCAGGAGGAAGGAGGAGCATGGGAATTCTTTGCCATCCTTGGTTATAAGGCTTTATTTACAGAACATGGAAATGCTATTATTTTAGTAAATATAAACTGTTAAATACCATTTTTTCATCAGCAGTTAAAGCTGTCTTGTGACTTCTTTCAGTGTCCAGCAGAGCACTGGTTAAAGCTTGTAGGAGGAATTTTCATTCTCCTCTCACAGTCCTATGAGACTGCAGGATCCCTGACTCTGTCTGGACAGTGTTATGCTTTGCCGCACATACAGATTGATTTTGCTGTTGTGGGTTTAGTAACACTTTTAAAACGACAGCCCTGATCCTCCTTTTCTGGGATCCCCCACTGGCATTCCTGACTCCTTCCCCTGCTGAGTCCCCAGTATAGAAAGCCACTTCCTATTGGGGGGGCATTCATGAGGGCTCACTCCTCAACCAGGCTGCTTGCGTCTTTTCGGACACACAGCCCAGCTTGGCCCTGTCCCCTGCTTCTCTCTGTTACGCCAGTGAGGGCCAGGAGTGGGTAGAAGAGCTGCGGCAGACATGCACAGTGCTGGACTCAGGGCTCAGGTAAGTATTTTAGGAGGGACTGTGGGGGAAGATGCATGTAAAAAAGTTTTTTTACCTTAATGCAGACCTTACCTTTACCTTAATCCACTTTAAGCTCTGTGTCCTATCTCACCATTCCATTCCATTTCCTTGTTATATTGACTTGTAATATTTAGCATACAGTATGTTGTCCATAAAATAACAAATATACATTTTTACTTTGCAATGTTTGTAGTTTTAAGGAATTGCATACTATGAAATATGGCTATGGAGAAATGAAAGGCTTTTTAATTGGGACTACAAGGCACAGCAAGTCTATCCAATAATGTTCAAATATAGAGAAATCTGGGAACTAGTCTCTTTTTATAAATATTACTTTTTCCACTCATTCCATTATGTTGTGTTCATTTTTATAGAAGCTTCCCAATCAATATATTTATCAGGAGACTAGTATAATTTTTATTGAAGTTGCATAAAGTATTATAGCCAGGCTTAGGAACGTAATGTGATTTTAATTGATTTTAACATGTTGGTAAGTGTATAATAGAAGATAATTTCTAAAAAAACGCATCCTCTTTTGGACACTTTTATGCTGGTCTGATGCTGTGGATCAGGTTGCGTAGAAATCCTATATAGTGTATTTGTGTTTTCATATATTGACTATACAGTGGGGTGGAATGAGTATACTTTATTTGAGGGTGGGGGTTTGTTTAGAGTTAATTTTTTTTTCAGTCGTTATTTAATTTTCACATAAGGTTTACAATAATAGGTGGAATGGGTTCCATCACAGTACAGTTTCCATTTTTTACATGCAAAATACACAATGACGATGGAACGTGAACATTGTAAAATGATGGAAATCCGTGTAAGCTACTACTGAGTCCATTGCCAGAAGTAAGAAGTGTTGAGGGTAAGATGGAGTATGATATGATTAAGCTTTAAGGCATAGACTCTATTGATTTTTCTCTGGGGGTCCTTATTAGAGACCATCACACCCCTGCTTCTATGAAGTCCACTAGGGAGTATAATAAAGATCATACCCTGCAATCAAACTGTGCTTTGCCCAGCCTGATTTGTTTTATAAGTAACAGTTGATTTACATGCATGGAAAATTTGTTAATTAGCAGCAAGGGAACAAAATTTTAGCAGTTCTAGGAAAACGCCTCTGCTTTTGCACCAAATTGTCTTTTGCTTAACCACAGTCTGTCATTAAAGCCTTAATTAAGGAATGGGAAAATATAAGGCCTCGTGCACATTGAGTGTTAAAAACCTCACCTTTTAGGAGCGTTTGACGTCTTTGTTTCTGCTTTCAAGCATCCCTCAACGTTACCCTGTGTGTCCATGCAATAATTGTAAAAACTTTTACAAAGTATAAGTTGTACTTTGTTACAATGTAAAAAGTACAATGTGTAGTTATTATAAGATATTACTTATATAGCACTGACAGTTTGCGCAGAAATACAGGGAGATAGAACAGTTATAATACAAGAGGACATGTAGGGTTTTGCTTCTGAAGCTTACAATCTAAAAGTGAGGGGTGAATGGTACAAAACATAGAAGCTGTGAGGGATGAGCTAATGGAGGTGGGGTAGTTATGAAACTATAATTCTGACAATATCTATTGCAGTGTTTACAGATAGACATAGTACAAACCCTTCTTAATTTTTCTTATATATTTATTATATATGTAAAAAAGAAATGGAGAAAGATTAATTAATTGTAAGTGATTAGTAAAAAATGCCAAGGGAAAAAGATGTATAAAGTCAGCAGACTTTGAAAACAGGAACACAAAGGTAAGGTCACAGACAGGTGTCAATTGGTTCCCTACTCCCATTTATTCTTTGAAAACGAAACATAAGGTCTTGCCACACAAGTACATCAAATAAAGGCAGTTTCCAGGCTTAGTGACACTTTCCAAGAATACTGGGAGACCCACCTTTATTCTGACACCTGAGGTTCTCAACCAGGTGTACAACACTTAGGGGTTGATTTACTGAAGGCAAATAGACTGTGCACTTTGCTAGTACAATTTCAATAATATTCCCTAGAGCTTGGTGAAAGAGGTAAAGCTCTCATGATTTCCATCATCCATTCATGTGCAAGCAAAAATGCTGTTTTTTTTTTTTTGTTCAATTTTGTGAAATACAAGTGAAAGTGATACTAAAGGCTTGAATTTTATTTATTTTTTAATCACAAATATGTCATACTTACCTGCTCTGTGCAATGGTTTTCCACCGAGCAGCCTTGGTCCTCCTCTTCTTGGGTCCCCCACTGGCATTCCTGGCTCATCCCCCTTGCTGAGTGTCCCCAGAGCAAGCTGCTTACTTTGGCAATACTTGTACGTGCTCACTCCTGAGTCATCTTGGTGTGTTTATAAGATAATTTAAAAAAAAATAATTTTTACTACTAGATAAAGGCATATTGATGTAAAGTTGCATACGTTTTTTAAAAAGCATTAGAGGTGCAGTCTACTGCTGAGTGGCTTTAATTTACTTCTGGTAGCTGGTTACTCAGCTTTGAGAATCCCTATAGTTAACACTTTCAACAACAGTGCTACAACACAGGTATTACATGCCTGCAAGTATTTGTGTTTTCAAAATGATCCCTGGTTCCTTTTAGAGCTACGTTTTGGTCAGATAAAAAAACAAAACAAAAAACAACAAATTCAAGAGGTATTGGGATTTCAATATTTATCCATATAGGGAAGTGAATAAAAGTAATTGTTCAAAGATCCAACTGGCTTTGGTTAGGCAGCTCACAACTCAACAGGGCTACCCTCCAGTGGGTGCCAAGAAAGTGATCTCAAGAAAACAGGAGGAGCTCAAAACCAAATGGTAAAGTAGTCCACAGAGGAGTCACAGTTAAATAAAACAAAACACAGCCAATGGGTTTTTGGCACCCAAAACACTTCTCCTTCATGAAGGCTTGAGATATATTCATGAACTTGAAAGGACTCAAGAAAGTGCTCCCTGTTAACTTGTATGGTGAAAGGTGTTAATGAATCATGGGAATCCATCACCAGAACTGCTAGCAATAATGGTAATGATACTGACACTATTACAACCAATAATGCTTGCACTGCTGATTATGAATTCCACTGATTCATTAACACCTTTCCCATACAGATTACATTAGGAAAGGTCTTTCTTGAGTCTATTCACTTTCTTTATTATATCTGAAGTCTTGATGGAGTGTTTTTGGCCCCCGAAACATGCTACCAATAGAGCTACATCAAACTAGTGCTCCTGTCATCGGGCGCATTCAGGGTAATGTGGTCTGAGTGGGGGAGGAGCCTGAAAATGGCGCTGACAGGGTGCTCATGGTGAGATTTCCGGAACACCTGAGCTCCTGTGACCTGCCAGTGACAGACATGCCCGGGAGGATGTGAGCTCTTGGGGCGCTTTGAACTGCCTCACTGCCCCACCTGGAAGTGTCTGACCTGGGAGAGGTGCAAGCTGTCAGCTTGAGGCGACTCTGTGGACGGAGGGCGGAGTGTCTGGTGCTGGTTAGTGAGGAGGTGGACTCTGCCGGGAAGCAGAGTGTGGGCTGCCGGGAGGCTGTGTGGCGGCTGTGGAGAGAGACTGGGAGGCCCAGACATCATGTTAGTGGAGGAGAGCCTGCTCATCCATCCCAGAAGGAATTGGGACCCAGTGAACCCCACTTAAGGTGATCCCCCAAACAGTGACCACCACAGATCAAACCAGCCCACCTTTAGATGCCCTTGAGTGCTCCGGGGGAGGAGAAAGGAGAGACGGTAGCAGTGTCCAGAGCAGCAGCAGCAGCAAGAGTGGAGGAAGGTGAAACGGAGGAGATATGACGGGCTCCTGTGGATGGTGAGTCATAAAGTTTTATATGGACTAAGTTTGCTTAAGGATCTTTCAGGGGGACCACCTGGTGGGCTCTGAAGGAGTGAAAGCGGTGACACCCAAGAGAAGGGAGGAGTAGAAGGAAGGAGAGGTGAAGATAGAGGGGAAAAAAAGACCACTGAGACCCTCTGGGAAGAAACTGGTGGATGGTTATACAGGACTATCTTTGGGACACTAGCCTAGTCGTGATATAACCCTAATGTATTGTATAGAAGTAACCTTCCTGTCTTGGAATTAAAAAAGATAGAGAAAATCCATTATTACCATGAAGAGTAAAGCTGTGAAAGGAAGGGGCTCTAAAACATCTCACGCAAGTTTAATTAAAAAATACATGCCCTCACAAGAGAAATGTGCAGAGGGTCAAACCCCTGAGAGACAACGGAGAAAAAGGAAGAGGGGAGATGGAAAACTGCATCGGGGAATGCTCCAGGCTGTCTATAAGAGTATCCATCATGAGCCAAAGTGTAGAAACTGAAGATACAGAAAGAGAGCTGGCTAAAGAAAAAGTTGCAGAACAAGTGAAGGATGCACAAACCAAAAATGACATTGCAGAAATGCTTTTGAGATTGGAACAGTCCATAAAACAAGAGCTGTCGGTAATACATAAAGACCTGGGGCAAGTGTTGTCATGGGTAGAAGAAACTGAGGGAAAACTGGATAAACATGCCCAGGCAACCAAGCTAGAAAAACAGATGGAGGAGATGTGAAAGGAGCAAAGGAGACTGCTATACAAATTGGAAGACCAAGAAAACAGAGATGGAAGGAGCAATCTGAGGATAGGAGGTTTGCCTGAGACTCCACAAGGAGAAGACCTGATGGAAATAAGGAGGAAAATGTTTAATACAATAATGGACAGACCAGTGACAGAGCATCTGAAAATAGATAAGAGTACATAGAATAGGAAGAACCCAAGGAACTGTGAGTGGAAATGCCCAGAGATGTGATCGTACGATTGAATTACTATAAAGATAGAGTGGATTTATGGAAGAAGATGAGAAGAGGGAGACCAGTAATAAAATATGAAGATACAAGTCTAAATATTTTTGCGGGTATAACACTAGAAACACTGGTCAGAAGGAGATTGTTGAAACCACTACTAGAACAAATGAGAAAACAAAATGTACACTACATCTGGGGATTTCCTGCATGTTTAATTTGATGGAGAGAGGGCCGCTCTGCAAGATTGAGGTTCCCAGAAGATTTAACAGACTTTTCCGAGAGACTAGAAATACAGAAAATAGACATTCCATGGTGGGAAGTAGGGGTGGAGGAGAATAGGGAATAAAAAATCAGAACTGGCAGTTAGTCCCTAAAAGAAGGGAACATTAGAGTTAAGATGGGTGGAGGGAGAAGGAGAGGGAGAGAGGGTGAGTTGTGAGAGAACCTACCATGGTGGGGTTTTTTTTTTCCCTCTCTCTCCTTCTCCCTTCTCCTTTTCTCTTTTCCATTTGTAGTTTGAGAATTTTACAAGAGAGGCAGGAAACAGGAGGTCACATTTACATCCAGACACGTGGTCAGGGTGGGTGGGTGTGGTCAGAGCTCCACCCTAGTTTGGAATCGATGGTGGAACTAGGACCACAAATGATTCAAAGGCAAGTTATGAGCCTAAGGGTTATGGGGGGGGGGAGGGTGAGAATGGTAGGGGAGATATTCCCAAGTTCCTTTTTGATGAATAAATATTCTCTTGTTGGGCCGAATTTAGAGGAGGAAAGAAGAAAGAGATAGAAAAGAAAAAAATAAGGAAAATGGAGGAAGTTCATTTTATGACATATAATGTAAAGGTTGATAAATAATGCAGTGCTGAAAATTCATAAAGTGACTGATGCATCAAGTGTGAGCACTATATTGCGCAAAAGTGATAACAGTATTAATTAAGTGTACCATCATGAGTTGACATGACTTCAGTGTATAATAACTGTAATTATGATATATAATCAATAAAATCTGGAAAAAACATGTAACAGTCCAATTTTTACGTGAAATCCGTGCACGTGACGTCCGTGATAAGGATCAGTAGTGTGATTGCACTTACCAGAAGTGCAATATTTTTGCGCCTGGGTATATATTATCCTCTGTGGTCATCTGGGTTCAGGCAAGGAATAGGAATCATCTGGCACACAGGCAGCATACAAGGCATAACTCCAGACCTCACTCACAGGACCCTCTCAGTATAAAGGAACAGCTCCTCAATACTTCATCACCACTGGACAATAATAGCTCAAAAAAGGATGTTTCCACCTTAAAAGGCTCGTTAAACACAAGCCAGAAACAAAGTGCTGATAGAGTATTATTTTATTGGTATGCAAAAAGGATCAATCCACAAACAGCTGTCAGCACAAAACTTACAGGGACAAAGATGGCCGCCGGCCTTCCATGCAGCCTCTGCGGCAGGACGTCAATACGGCAAGGCTCCTCCCTTGCCGTATTGACATTACATCACACTTAATGCATCAGTCACTTTATGAATTTTCAGCGCCGCATTTATTTATCAAGCTGTTTTGAAGATACAGAGGTTCATCCTGAATGCTAGCTGCTATTGTTCAACCAGGTACTCGTTCATTACCAGTTTCTTATATAATGTAAAGGGTTTGAATACAATGGGGAAGAGGCATAAGACTCTTAGAGAATTACTGCAGAGATCTATTGCAGTAGCGTTCCTACAGGAGACCCACCTATTACAAGAAACAAATGTTAAGTTGTATTCAAAATATTTCCCAACCTGGTATTCTGCAGATTCACCAACTAAGCATGCTAAAGGGGTCACAATTGGTATAGCCAAAAATCTTAAATTTAAACTAGAGGACAAGTTGGTAGACCCAGAAGGTTGATTTCTGTTCCTAAGGGGAAGGTTACAGGAAAAAGAATGTACAATGGCAAATATATACTGCCCCAATAGAAATCCAATGGCCTATCTGAACAATATTCTAAGAAGGCTCTTGGATTTTAAGAAGGGTAAATTAATTGTGGCAGGAGATTTTAAGTGTTGCATGGACCCTCAGATTGACAAGACGTCGCTTGTGCAGAGAGTTAGGAATAGAGATCTGAAAGCAATGAAAAGTATGCTATATCAGTGTCAGCTGGTAGATGTATGGAGAATAAACACCCTAGAGAAAGGGATTATACATTTTACTCTTCTACCCACGCAACGTATTCGAGATTGGATTATATATTAATAGAACATAGACTCTTGGAGTCGTTGGTTAAAGTAAAAATAGAAGTAACAACAATATCGGACCATGCACCTGTCACAATGAGGTTAGTTTGGGGAAAAGAACAAGATATGTTAAATATGTGAAAACTAAATGAGTCACTCCTTCAGGATCACGAGCTGGAACTGAGAGTAAAGAAAGAAACAGAACTCTACTTTGAAATAAATGAGATTAAAGGAGTCTTATTTACTATGGTATGGGAAGCACACAAGGCCTACATCAAGGGAATTTTGATAGCAGTGGGTGCAGAAAAAAAAGAGAGAACGGCGAAAGAAAATACATTTGTTAATAAGCGAATTATATGAACTAGAACAGCTACATAAGAAGAGAATAATAAAAGATATACAACAGAAAGTGATCAAAAAAAGGAAAACACCAAGTAGCCTAATGGAACAAGAATCGTGAAGAATATTTAATAGGATGGCAAAAGAATTATATCAGTGGGGGGAATAGACCTGGTAAATACCTAATGAGAGCACTGAGAAACAAGAAATCAAGGAATTTTATAGAGAAAATTAAAAATTAGACTGGTGAAATGGTGTATTGAACCAATGATATACTGCAAATGTATTAAAAAAAAATACTATAGGAAGTTGTACGAACTCAAAATTGTCTAAAGGAGGAGAGGAAGAAAGAATTAGAAAAAGACAGATGTATTTAAAAGAGGTGGGATTACCGAGACTGAGAGAGGAACACTTAGCTCTGCTACAGAAATCAATAACACAGGAGGAAATCCAATTGGCGCTGAAGGGAACGGCCGAGGGGAGGAGCTCCGGGCCAGACGGGTATACTGTGAGATATTATAAAAAATTTAAAGAACAGTTAGTCCCTAAACTGTGTACATAAATGAATGCTCTAGGAGAGGCAATGGAAATGAATTTCCAATGGGAAGAATTGTTGCAAGCACATATTACAATCATACAGAAGGAGGGGAAAGACAGGACCCAATGTACCAGCTACAGGCCTCTCTCACTGTTAAATATGGATACAAAATTATAAGTGAAAGTTCTGGCTACTAGGCTGAAAGCCTTAATGCTGGATTGGATCCATTTAGATCAAGTGGGATTTGTTCCTGGGAGGGAGGAAGGGAAGGGATAATGGCCTAAGATCATTGTTCCTCATAGAAAAAAGTAAGAGAGATAAACTTCCCATGTTGATCTTGTCAGTTGATGCTGAAAAGGCCTTTGATAGGGTAGACTGGGGCTTCATGATGGATACAATAAAGGTTCTGGGAATAGGCCCACAAATGATAGACTGGATTGGGAAGCTTTATTGTCATCCATGAGTTGCAGTAAAGGTCAACGGTTTGTTAGAGTGTTTTAAAATGTATAACGGGACAAGACAGGGGTGTCCACTCTCGCCCCTGTTGTTTGTCATATGTCTAGAGCCTCTTTTGGCAACAGTACAACATAGTCTAGATGTAAAAGGGATACAGATAGGAGAGAGAGACCATAAGTGGCAGCATATGCTGATGATATACTATTTTATGTTGTAAATCCTAGGCTGACACTACCTAACTTAAAGAGATTAATGAAACAATATGGAGATATATCAAATTTAAAAATTAACCCATCCAAATCGGAGATTCTTAACGTTAATGTTCCAGTATCTGAAAAAAGGCTCTACAGGGAGAATTTCCCTTTGCATGGAAAGAAAAAGAATTAAAATATCTGGGTACTATATTAACCTCATCACCCAAGAGTCTATATAAAATAAACTATATCCCATTACTAAATGATATAGAAGGATGAATTGCGGTTGGACCACGTTCCTGGATAGGACAGATAAACCTAGTGAAAATGATAATCGTCATGAAAATCCTATATAAATTTCATATGCTACCCATACAGCTTCCAGGAAGCTATTTTAAAGTGATTAGGAGAATGATATTGAGGTACATTTGGGGAAACAAAAAACCAAAATAGGATATGAAGTGCTGTGTAGAGATAAAGAAAATGTGGGTTTAAGTGTGCCGGACTTTAAGAGATACTATTGTTCTGTTTTGTTGTCACGTATTTTTGATTGGACATATACTAAAATAGGGAAAAGTTGTGTGAAGATAGAAAATACACTAAGTGAGACACCGTTCGAGAGGATTGTTTGGTTGCCACAGCAATATCGTAAGTTGGCTGAAGGTACGAGCATTTATACATGGAATGTAATTAAGGTTTGGGAGGGAATTCACAAAAAAATGGGATGGGAATTTAATTCTATGTTAATACCACTTGTGGGAACAGTGTACTTCCCACCTGGGAAGGAAGATATTTTGGGTGTATGGATTAGGAAAGGGAATGCACACTTAAAAGATATAATGAAAGAAAGAGAAATATATTCCTTTCAGGAGCTTAAAAATAAAAAGGTGGTTTTCATGTTAGATGAATGGAGATATTTTCAATTAAGTCATTTTGTTGCTACACTCCCAAAGCCATTAAGGACAATGGAGAATTTAAACCCATTTAAACAATTGTTTAGTGCAAGCAAGATACAGAAACATGGTACTTCCCATATTTATAAAATTCTTACTGCAATAGCAGGGTCTATTTCTCCAATGTATTTGGAAAAATAGAAAGGGAACTTGGAATATCATTTTAATAAACAACAAAAAAAGAAAATATTCTCATTAACACACGAGGCTACAGATATGAAGGTGGTGAAAATAAATTGTAAATGCCTAAAGAGGTGGTATAATACGCTGCGTATGGCACACATGCAATACGTAGAAAAACCTATGTGTTGGAGGGGTTGTGGGATTAAGGGCACATATATGTTGGGAATGCCCCAAAATACAGGTATAGTAGGAGGATATAATTCACTTAATACAAGAGATTTTGGGGATTATTATCTTGAAAGATCTATGCTTATTTCTTATAACTGAGATTACAGCAGAAAAATATACAAAATGTGATGTGATGGTATTCAATCTAATAAATGCGGCAAAGGGATTGATACCCAAATATTGGCTGGAACAGGAGCTACCAAAAATAAAAGACTGGATAAAAAAGGTAAATGATACTTAGAAGATGGAAGAACTGTATCATATTGAAGCAGATAAAATGGAGAGATTTAAAAAAAGATGGAAAAGTGGGATAGGTTTAAAAGATCAAGTAAATATGCTGAATTGGTAGGATTAGAGAATGATGAAATGAGAGACTATATATAAAAAAGATGGGTAACGGAAGCTAGGACAATAGAGAAGAGGAGAGGGAGGTCATGAGAATAGGAAAGGAAGAGAAGGAACTGGGGAAAATAGGGGAAAAGAAATGGGTGGGGGTAGGTGGGTGGATAGGATTGGGATTGGGTAGGGAGATCTAGGGTGCAATGAGATAAGGAAACATTTTTTTTTCTCTTTTTTGTTTGTATTGTTGAATAATGTAATAACATACTTTTTGTAATATTGAGATTATGAAACTAATAAAAAATTGCCTTGGCAGTGACAGGATCTCTATGCAGGACAGTGAAATATTTTCCTACTTGCACCCCCTGGATGAGTGAGACTTCATCCTCTAGTTGATCACTTACAATTTTCAGCATTTTTGCTATGGTGGCCACACACCTTTTTTTTCCGATCAATGTGCAATTTGATTACATTCATTGAATCCACAAACAATTCAATGCTCATAGCTTTCCTTCCAATCAATTTGGACATGGAGTCAATTGCCCAGGCCGAATATTATCAATTGTTTTGCATCAGTTGGCAGCACTTTGATGCTTTTGTACATAAATATGATTATTTTTTATGATTACTGTACATGGTAAAAACATGCAAATGATAATTTACGGTGGTAAGTTCCAATCATATCTTTAATATTGCTTGAAATACACTTTGTCTTATGTGGCTTATTGATCGAATGGGTTAACAACTATAGATTGTATTTCTATTGCAAGATATTGATCCAAAATTAAATTGATCATTTATCAAAGCATGTATGGCCACCATTAGTGAGGGAGCATTGCTTCACTCATCCAGCCGATGAAGAGCAATATATACAAGCAGGTTAGCATTTTACTGCAAATTTTAGTGATCCTGTTGCTGATAATGAAGGTTCATCAGTGACTGAATTGTTACTGTGACATGTGCCTTAAACTGGCCATACACTATACAGTGATTATACATTCTCCTGTATCTTATTTTTTTTTTTTTCCTTTATAATCAAGCAGGCCCTTTCACTACATAGTTGTTGGTAGATAAAAAGCAGAATATATAGTGTAAGGTCAACTTTAGAATGTCTGCCTTTCGCCAAGCCCTACCCCTTTATTTAGCCATCAAATGTCAGAGCCTCTACTTCCTACTGATTTCCTGGTATTTGTCTGTTAAATGACTGTGAGGTCTTTTCTTTATATGCAATCTTTTATGCACAAAAATTGCACCTGTGTCAAATCATATATTTTTAACAAGTTGACACTGTCTAAAGAGGAACCCCCAAGCAAATACTGTAGTTAAATACACAGTGGAAACGATTACTACAGTACCTGCCATTTCACTGTCCATTGACGAAGCTGGAGGCGGACATGACACACATTTATCTGCTTTTGGTGGGTGACACAGTAAACATGTGAATTTAGTTGTTTTTACATTAGGGTCTGTTCACACCTTAATGTGTTGTGCAGCACTAGGCAGTCTTATTTAGTACAGTCCACCACATAGACAAACAAGTTGCTTTATGTCCTATGTGTTCAATTCACATAACCATTTTGTGGTGAAAAAATAAACAATAAACTTTAAATGTAATTGTGACATTTTAAAGTGGTTGTAAAGGTTTTTTTTACTTGCATGCATTTTATGGTAAAAAAAACCTTCTCTGTGCAGCAGCTCCCCCAGCCCCCCTAACACTCACCTAAGCCCCCTCTCAATCCAGCGATGTGCACAAGCTATCCTGGGACTCCCTGTCATTGGCTGAGACAGCAGCAGGAGCCATTGGCTCCCGTGCCAGTCAATCACAGTCAGTGAGCCAATGAGAAGAGAGAGGGGCGGGTGCCCCCTAGCAAGCTGCAGGAAAGGGGGGAGGGGCCCGAAGAGCGGGTGGGGGACCCGAGAAGAGGAGGATCTGGGCAGCTCTGTGCAAAACCACTGCAAAGAGCAGGCATGTATGATGTGTTTGTTAAAAAAAAATAAAAAAATTAAGCCTTTAATATCACTTTAATCCTTTCAATGTCATTTTTGCATTTTTTTTGCACACGTTTAAAAAAATAAATGTTTTGGGGATTTCAGACCTAAAATTATGTATTTTCTGAAAGCAGGCACCCTAGAGAATAAAATAGTGGTACCTCCAATATTAACGCAAACATTTTGTTTATTAACTAAATGTCCCTTTGCTTAGCCCCTTATTAACCGTTAGTTTACTATAATCAGCCCTAATTAACTCCTTATTCTCCTCCTCCATTCAATTATTATTTTCCTGCTGATTTTTTTTTTTTCCGGTCCTTTCTATTTTAACGAATATTATTTAAACTTTTTTTTTTGTTTCTTTTTCATTAACATTTTTACACCTTTAACATATCTTTACATACATTTGAAAAAGGGGCAAAATTTAAAAAAACCAAAACACTTTACTTTTTGTAAATAACTTTGCAATGATTTATACCACAATCATAATTTTAAACATGAAAAATTACAGAATAAAATGTGCACTTTTTGTACGTGTCCCCTGGTACTTGTTGCAGGGGTAACACGTGGACAGTCAAAAATCAAGGAAATATTTTTTTTTTTTTTTACTCTGTTTTCTCGAGAGTATTGGAAATCCATCTAGTTGATCTGATTTACCCATTCACATCCCATGGGGGACAGACAGGAAGAGGCCTGTGGAAACATCATAAGTAAGAACAAGTTCCTGTAAAAAACATACTTAATAGCAATATCAATGGGTTTATGTTTCAGCAGGAAACAGATACAGGAATAAATATTTTGTGTCTGTAATGCGTACTGCTCAGAAGTTTCTTTTAGGAAATGTTTCTGCTGGTAGGATTTCCTTAAGAGCTCATGCACTTCTCTGTGTTTCTGATTGTGTGGCAAAGCATGCGTTTTTGGAAATGCAATGCAAATGCACCAAAAAACATGCTCTGCTCTGCTATGAGAAAAGGCACAGGAGTGTCTTTGGGGTATTTGTAGTGCAGAGGGCAACCCATTCAAGTGATGTATGTGCAATGCATGCTGATGTTTGAAAAATGTTCAAAAAAAGGCAAGCAGGAATACGAGTTTCCCTCCTATACTCACATTTGAATAGGGCCTAAATGTCTTTTTTTATTATGAAATGGATACTGACAATAACATTTTAGGTAAAAATGACTTTTTGGTAAATGTTATTTTGTAATCTGGAATCGGGAAGGAATTTGTTTCCCTGCAGAAGCAAATTGGACCATGCTTTGCTGGGTGTTTTTGCCTTCCTCTGGATCAACTGTGGGTGTAGGATTATAACTTTTTTTTTCTAATGGTTGAACTGGATGGACTTTTGTCTTTTTTTTTTTTTTTTTTTTTACAGCCAGATTAATTATGTAACTATGTAATTTTACAAGTTTCTATACTGGCGGTTTATGTTTATATTTTTACCTATTTAACATCTTTATTTTACAAATTCCTTTTTATTACGGAGCCCAAACTTGACACTAAAAAGCAAGCTGGGCTTTATAAGGGTCCCTTCATATGAGCTTTCTGATCAGGTCCATCTGTTAGACTTACACAGAGCTTCCAGGTAAAAACTATGAATGTCCATTTACATCCACTTACCTCCAAGTCCGTGCAGGTCCAATAAAAAAAAAACAAAACAAAAGGAAAACGGCATCCTTTTCCATTTTTCCAGATCTAAATGTGACATATTGGAGGTTGCCTGATGTTAACAGATGCAAGTCTGTTTTCAGCCGGCCACCTATAGGCCAAACATGGACCTGGAAAAGTCCACTGTCAAAGTGCAGAACAAAACTGAATGGACACAGATGATACAAATGACATCCATCCTGTTCTGCTCTAATTCATCAAGGGATCGGTTTTTGAATCCCCTGCTGAATGGAGTGGACAATGTCTATGTGAAAAGACCCTTGTAGGAAAGCCCAGCACTACCCTTATGCTTTTTGTCATATGTTGTTGATGCATTAGTAAGACCTCTACGAACACTAGTATCAAAAATGGGCTGTTTCCATTTATTTTGTTTTTGCAGAATTGAATGTACTAAATAATAAATAAATAAATAAATACTTCTAAAAATGTCCAAACCTGATTTAAAGCAGAACACCTAAGCACAGGAAAAACTGATCGGGGAAATATAAGTCCCATTTCACATAGACGTACTACAGCGTATGCCCAAACAAGGACCTTGTTTGACTACACAGGGATGCACAAGTGTTCCATGCATCTCTATACTGGCAGTCCCATTCATGTCAACTGGGATGCAGCAGCTGCACGGACACAGCCACTGCTCCCAGTTTGAAAGCTGAGGAGCTGCGGGTTCACTGCCCCCAGTGCACACAATCAGTGTTCGGGGCCACGCACCCTCATGACTGTCAAACTGAGAGTAGCGACTGTGTCCCAATTGACATGAATGGGCTTACCTGAATACACAAAACACCTGTGCAAGAAAAACACGGACCTTGTATGGATGCATGCCTAAAGTGGAACTACACTGTACCTGAGCACCACAAACCAAAGACACAATTTAATCCATTTATAATATGCAAAGCAAGCTCCTACTTCCATCCATGTCTCAATGCTTCATTTGCTGAGAAATCACTTTGAAAAACACCCCCAAGCATTTCTGGTCATGGCCATCTTAAGAAAGAAAGCAGAGGATTCATGTAATATTTACTCCCTAGAATCCATCTGTCTTTAGCTCAGGTATGCAGGCAAGAGGGTGTACTAAGCTGAGAAAACCCCTCCTCGCCTCCTGAAGACTCTGGGGATATATGACATCATTTGCCTAAGCATGGAAGTAACTGAAGAAATATAAAAAATAATAAAACAAATAAATATACTTTTCTATATTATTATATAGTATTAGTATACTATTTATGTATACTAGTATTTAGTAAATATATATAAATAGATATCTATTTACTAATACTAGCAGCATAACTGTTAAAACTAGTCAATGTTGATTGAGAGACTGAAGTTCCATTTTAGGTATGCCCATGTGAACAAGACCTTAGAAAAGTACTGAAGCAAGAAAGAGTCAGGCAACTAGCATTTTTAGCTGGTCTGCAATGATAGCCTCTGTATACCATTACCTTGTTTTTGAGATGTTGCCTTCCTGTGCTGCAGGAGGAGAATGGTGTTTCTCCTGTAGCTCATTCAATTTTATTCTTAGCACAGGAGATGCCTGAAAAGGAAAACACATCACAGAGGATAAACCCTAAGAAATTGTACTGTATATTTTGTATTTTTGTTTTCTTACATACTTACCAAATTTTTAATTGTTTATTTTATTACTGAACATAACAAATGGATCGCTCCACCCAACAGTGTTAGCATAACCTCAGCACTGGGTGCCAGAGTGCATAGCATTGCATCGCTGAGCATCCGCTGTAACTCCGCACAGGATCCTGTGCACTGCAAGACCATTCTACAAAATCATGGAACTGTCCTGCAAAATTTGGGACACTTGACAGATATTCCTTTAGCTCCAGATTTTGGATGTTAAATATAGAACATCATAGGACTGCTGGCTGTCACCAGGCTTTTAACAAGTTTCAAATGTTATGTTATGGTTACTGAATATCTACTGTAGTCTGCCAGCAGATTGTTTAAAGTGAGTCAGCATTCCCATTATGATAGCTACATACAGCTACTCATTAAGATCCTTCTGGCGAGATCCTGGGAACAATTAGGATTCCACATCCCAGGAGAAGCAGCTTTAACACAGTGCAGAAGTATTTTCTTGTGAGATCAGGTATCCTGATTGTTCCCAAAATCTCACCATATGGGTTGTGATGTCACCCTTGCCTATAGGCACCATAGGCAGAAGCCAAGGTGCTTAGCCGAGGCGACATCACTTTTTTTATCTTTTAAGAGCATTATTTAGCTCACCTTGACTGAATGGATTTGCTGCGTACAGCCTGCCATTGCTTCTTTGCATTGTTGTTCACCCACTTATTTGGGTCCAATATATATACCCTGAATGTGAAACTTCCCGTTTGAGATCTAAGTCGGACGCGCATGTGTGTGTATACACTGATGCAACAAAGCATCATTGTTTACAAGAGTACACTTATGTACAGTCATTCACTTGTATGGCTCACTGTCCATGGCACATGTGACTACCTGAATGCTGGATAGTACCTTAAGGTTTTCACAAGTCATAAATAGAGATGAGCGAATCGAACCAGGCGAAGTGGAATTCGTTTCGAATTTCAGGAAAAATTCGATTCGCGTTGAATCCGAATATTAGCATAATTCGGGTGCGCGAATCGGATTTTTCCCGATCAGCCGGCAAAAGTGTCCCTGCAGAGAGCTCCGCTATTTCTGACAGTTCTCTGACAGTTCCTTCACATGTACAGCGGTTGAAACATTGTATCTATTTGTTTCCATTTAGGATACAGATGTTTTTATTCGGAAACAGATACAATGTTTCAACCGCTGTAAATGTGAAGGAACTGTCAGAGAACTGTCAGAAATAGCGGAGCTCTCTGCAGATACACTTTTTGCTGTACTGGAATACTTCTTCTTTTCATTCTTCTTTTCATTCTTCTTTTTATTCTTCTCATTCTTCTTTTCATTCTTCTTCTTCTTTTCATTCTTCTTTTCATTCTTCTCATTCTTCTTTTCTTCTTCATGAAAAGAAGAATGAGAAGAAGAATGAAAAGAAGAATGAAAAGAAGAATGAGAAGAATGAAAAGAAGAATGAGAAGAAGAATGAGAAGAATGAAAAGAAGAATGAAAAGAAGAAGAAGAAGAATGAAAAGAAGAATGAAAAGAAGAAGAAGAAGAATCTTTTCATTCTTCTCATTCTTCTTTTCATTCTTCTTTTCATTCTTCTTCTTCTTCTTTTCATTCTTCTTCTTCTTTTCATTCTTCTTTTCATTCTTCTTCTTCTTCTTTTCATTCTTCTTCTTCTTTTCATTCTTCTTCTTCTTCTTTTCATTCTTCTCATTCTTCTTTTCATTCTTCTTCTTCTTCTTTTCATTCTTCTTCTTCTTCTTCTTTTCATTCTTCTTCTTCTTTTCATTCTTCTTCTTCTTTTCATTCTTCTTCTTCTTCTTTTCATTCTTCTTCTTCTTCTTCTTTTCATTCTTCTTTTCATTCTTCTCATTCTTCTTTTCTTCTTCATGAAAAGAAGAATGAAAAGAAGAAGAATGAAAAGAAGAATGAAAAGAAGAAGAATGAAAAGAAGAATGAAAAGAAGAAGAATCTTTTCATTCTTCTTTTCATTCTTCTTCTTCTTTTCATTCTTCTCATTCTTCTTTTCATTCTTCTTTTCATTCTTCTTCTTCTTTTCATTCTTCTTCTTCTGAGGATGAGGATGAAGAAGAAGAAGAAGAAGTAGGATGAAAATAAGAAGAATTCCAAGCCGGCAAAAAGTGTATCTGCAGAGCTCCGCTAAGTGTATCTGCAGAGCTCAGCGGTTGAAACATTGTATCTATTTGTTTCCATTTATGGAAACAAATAGATACAATGTTTCAACCGCTGTAAATGTGAATGTCAGAGAACTGTCAGAAATAGAGGAGCTCTGCAGAAACACTTAGCGGAGCTCTGCAGATACACTTTTTGCCGGTTTGGAATTCTTCTTATTTTCATCCTACTTCTTCTTCATCCTCATCCTCGGAAGAAGAAGAAGAGGATGAGGATGAAGAAGAAGAAGTAGGATGAAAATAAGAAGAATTCCAAGCCGGCAAAAAGTGTATCTGCAGAGCTCCTCTATTTCTGACAGTTCTCTGACATAGAACTGTCAGAAATAGAGGAGCTCTGCAGATACACTTTTTGCCGGCTTGGAATTCTTCTTATTTTCTTCCTACTTCTTCTTCATCCTCATCCTCTTCTTCTGAGGATGAGGATGAAGAAGAAGAAGAAGAAGTAGGATGAAAATAAGAAGAATTCCAAGCCGGCAAAAAGTGTATCTGCAGAGCTCCTCTAA